>NW_006787038.1:833822-872616 GCF_000442215.2 Lipotes vexillifer
CATCATCCCACATTTTCTACAGGCACAAATAAGGGTACAGTTCCTGGGGTAGTTTTCAGGCTGCCAGAGGTGGAAGTGAAAGGATCCTGCCCTCCCGGGTCCACTTCACTTCTCTGGCGTTTGGCAAATTGTCCGAGTTTTAGGGATAAACGAGGAAATAAATCACCTAGCTAAGGTGAAAGGCCAAAAAGAACTTGGTGACTGCAGCTCAGACCCAGATCTGTCCTGGGCATCTGCAATGCAAATCTGCATTTTGTTCTCTGCCCCCAAGGTCTTGCACAATAGCCTGTGTATAAACATCCACGCCAACAATGCCTGACTGTGCAATCACGCTGTAATTACAGGCCGCCAGGAAGCTGCTGCTCGGAACTGCACCATTCAACTTCTAGACATCCCATGTCAAAGGAGTCTTCACGGCACGGACGTACATTCCTGCACACACCAACGCGTCCCCGCCGCCGCCGCAGCTGCTGCTACAGTTGAAGACTCCAAGCCAGGGAACTAGGGCGCCACCCGCCCGACCCGCCAAGTCCCAAGTTACTATGCAGGGATGTCATAAGCTTCTCAGCTGTTCTTAAAAAAAAAAAAAAAAAACCCGCTCCACGAGGCTACCCAGGGCAGCGGGAACCACCATCAAAGTTCCCAAGCACATTCCTGCAGCCCTAGCAGTTTTCGAAAACTGAGAAGAGTGAGATGCCTCAAAGAGTCCACTGGAAGCGGGTTTTGGAGTTTTATATAGAAAACACTCACATATGTAGGTGGGTGCGCTGACAGCTTTTATGGCTAAATTGCAAAGTGTTAGGCCTTAGTGATTACTGTCAGGCTCGGGACGTGGTGTGGGAGGAGAAAGGGTGGGGGAGTCAGAGGGATTTGTTCAAAGGGGGCTTAGGGGCAATTCTGGTTTTGCATTTTGGAAATGCGTAGAGTTGTTTTCCCAAACTTCCGAGTTGCTCTGCTCTTCGTCATTGTCAGGCCAAGCTAAGAAAAATGGGGCGAAAGTTCCTTTAACTTCCTTCCTGCGACCTCGGCGAGGGCTACGAAGAGGAAGAGCACGCTTCCTTGGGAAGCACCGGGCGGGAACTGGGGGACCGCTGCGCCCAGCCTGTCGCGATGGGGGGCGCCGGGCGGAGGACTAGCCTCGGACGCAGGACACGGGAGGCCCCTTCCCTGCACCCCTCCGCTAGCCAACGGCGCCCGGAGCGGCCCGGCTGCAGCCCTGGCTGGTTTAAGTCCCGCGGCAAACCGGCGACCACAGGGGCGCAGCCCGGGGCCCGGATCCCGGCCGCCGAGCTCCCTCCCTGCAGCGCCCCTCGCACGCAAGCCCAGCGCAGCCGGCCCTACCCGTCCCGCCACATCCCCGCCCGCGCTTCCAAGCCCCTGCCCCGAACGTTTCCAGGCACCGCGTCGGCGCCCCGGCTGCGGAGGGGCTGCCGAGCTCCGCGGCTTACCTGCGCGCCGGATCCCGGGGCCGCTCGGAGGGGCGCGGGGCGCAGGCGAGCAAGGCCCGCAGACTCAAACTTTGTTGCTCTCGGGACGGCGCAGTCGTCACTTCCTCGCTGAACGGGTGGCGCGGCCCGGGCCGTGACCCAGCAGCTCGCGCGGTGGCGCGCCGGGCCCTGCAGCCGCCCGCGCCCCCGGCTCTGCGCGCCCTCGGCTGCGGGGGGAAGCGGGCTGCAGTCCGCCGAGCCTGCACCCCTCTGGGGGAGGCTCGCTCCAGCAGGGTGGTTTCCGCGCCAAAGAAGTGCGGTCGAGGCTGCTCTCAGGCTGGATCTGGAAGATGGTGTTGGGGTTCAGGGACCCAGAGCTGGGGTTCCGGGAAAAACAAAGGATGGGGAAGGAGAAAGATTTTCAGTTTGGTTTTGCTGCTAGAACGTCCTGTTGGAAAGCACAGTGCTCTGTGTTTGTTTTTGCTTTGTTTTTGGTTTTTTCCCCACCAAATAATGCCTAAGCTGGGCCTTAAAAGGCGGGTCTCCTCTTCCCACATTCCCTCAAAAGATCTGCACACTTGTCCTTCGTCATTTCCACTAATTATAAGGGCACAGGACGTTCAGCGTTTATGACTTCAGGGGGTTATTTCAGCGCCCAAGTTGGGGCTGAAAAATAGTTTCTGTTCTAATCCTCCCCCGCGATTTCCACCTCCTCCTTTGCAGTCAACTCACAGGTCTCTTTGGGGCCTGATGCATTCCGTATTTCGTCACGGACCAAAAGTGACTTGGAGGGTAGGGTGGAGTCCTGACAAAAGGAGCTTCAGGCAGTAGTAATTCTGAAATTTATCGTTGTCCAAAATAAATTTGCTCACTCTATTCAAAACTACAAAAACAAAAAGCCATCTTTTTGGTTTCTGATAAATAGCAACAAAGTAGTTAAACAGCAGTCTTCCGGGAAGAATTCCTGATCCGGTAAATAAAGCTGGAAAGAAAATGGGTTAGCCTTTGCTGTGGTTGAGGAAAAAAAAAAAAAAGACATTTGAAACTGCAGCAGAGGGATTTCGTAATAGTAACGTTAGCTTCATTGCAGCTTGTTGTGAAAACAGGGACCCTTTCAAAGGTGGTTCAAAAGCATCAGTTAGGGCTCCACAATTTTCCCTTTTCCCCCAAATACTGCTTCCACAAGCACATTGGCCAGATCACAGAATCTCCCATTCTAATTCTTCATCTTTTTACTAAAGCACAGGAAACCGCAGAGTTGAGTGAAGGCTTTGTCCAGAAAGGTGGATGTAAAGTTGATAGAAAGTAACATCTGAGAAATGATCCCCAGGTCTGTGTTAATACCTAATGGGAAGCCACAAACGCAGACTTACCCAGGAGTATGAAGAAAGAAGCTCTCCTAGCAACATGAAATCCCCCACATTGCAGGCCTTTCTACACAATTATGATTTCTACCGAGACATTATTAATGACACATTATAAATTCAAAATGTATCATGTAAGAAAAATAACACTGTTTTGAGAAATAAGTGCATTATTATACTCTCAATAATTATAATTCTCTGAAATTTTTATGACATCACACTATTGTGGGCTGGTGGTGGAGGGTTTGTCCATTTCAATTTTGAAATAGAAGTAATTCCTTAATGCATTCCGCTTAAGGCAAGCAATGCCACAACAAGAGGAGTAGAGAGAATATACTTCTAAAAAAAATCATGTGATACTCCATATTTGCTAGGACAAGAGCAGAATATTTCTTTGTTCACTATTGTGATTCTGAATTCTCAGTCACAATTTCATGAATATTCAGTATTTCTGCATGCCCAGGAATAATTAGCAGACGACGTAAACGTTTGAAGGCCTGATATTTATGTATGCACAGACACACATTGCTTTTTCTCTGTGTAGGGTGGCATTTGCTGGAGTTCCACAAAGTGTAGAGCCTGTGGTAGGCACGCTTGAAGACAGCCCCCAGCTAATAGTGATCCCCTTCCTCCTGGTATTCATGCCCTATATAATTACCTCTTCTTGACTGTGGGCTGGACTAATTGACTCAATTCTAACAAATAGCATATGGCAGAAGTCATGTGATGTCACTGCTGAGACTAGGTTATAAAAAACCTAATGTGGCTTCCATCTTGGGTGCTCTATTTCTTTCTTGCTCTTTCTTGGATCACTCACTGTAGGGGAAGCTACCTGCCATGTCCTAAGGCAGCCCTGTAGACCGGGATCGAGACCTGCCAACAACCACATGAGTTAGCTTGGAAAGGCATACCTCCCCCTTCCCCCATGCCAAACAAGGCTTCAAATGAGACCGCCAACCCCAGCCAACAGCTGCCTCATGAGAGCCCTGGTAGCAGAGGCATCCAGCTAAGCTGCCTGGATTCCTGACCCAAAGAAACTGTAAGATGATAAATATTTGTTGTCTCAAGCTGCTATGTTTTGGAGTAATGTGTTACACAGGCATCGATAACTAATGCACAGGAAAAAGAGAAGGAAGTCATTGTGGAACCGATGACAGCCCCACACAGACTTCCTGTTCCCTCACCTGGAAAGCAGAGCATGGAGAAAGAGGCAGGGACCTGGACCAGATCTAAGAGTAACATGTAAATCCTAAGAACAGAAGACCCAGCCCTTACCCCTTCCGCAGAATAAGGGTCATCCTTGAATTTAAACTAGGTCAGAGGGTGTGTGTTGCTGCTTGGTCCCTGGCAGCCCTGGTATTGGATGCCATCAACCTGATAGTATGTGCAGATGTCTTTGTGTCACAAGGATTGACATCTGTCCAGGTACCCTCTTCCTCCTCCTCAGGGCATCTGCCCTGATTCCCAAGGCTCTGGCACAACCAGTGACTGTGGAGCCAGGCCCTAGTCCTGGAAGGGGAGCTTGAAAGACGGGACTTCAACCCTGGCAGCCAGAAGGGATAGGTGATTTCAGTGAGAGTCCAAATGTAGGCTTGTGGTCCTACAATCGAAGAGCAAGCCGCGAACTATCTCTGATAAGAATCACCTCCACACTGCTTGCAGGGCTACAAGAACATTCTGTCCACGTGGTGGTTATCTTTCTCTCAGCATCATTTCCTCTCTGACTGGAGCTAATTATTTACTTTAAAAACACAAAACAAAGTTTTAGGAAGCAGGAAAGATATTATACTCCTTCATCCCTTACCAGGGCAGGCATGTACTTATGGCTGCCCCCCATGTCCACCTCCCCTCGGCCAATCCCATAGAAGCTGGCAACTGTAGAGCCCATTTCTGTTTTCCCTCCAGAGACGCTAGGCTCTGATTTTTCTCAAGTACAATGGCTGCAGCTGCTGTGTTGCCATGCCATCATCTGGTTGCTATGACTTATGAGGTTGTGGATATGCCAGAACGTGAATCTATTAATTTAACAAGAACTGGGCTCAGCACATATATTCCTTGTTAGGTCATTTGCTTTGCTACCTAAACCACATCCAGTATGTTCGGCATTGGGAACGTTTCCTAGAGTCTGGCTTTGCAAAAATGCTAAATGCCCTGAATTTTGAGTCTGCACAGTTTTATATTATTAAATTACTATGGGGCACATAAGACATTCTAGCAGGGGTGTGCAAAGAGATTAGCTCAGGGGAAAAAAATAAGGGAAGGGAAATAGTCAAAGTCTCTGATCTTCATTCTCTACACATTGAGGCCCTTTCTGCAGGAGGTGTCTGTCCTAACTTCTGTAGAAATCCTGTGCTGAACCCAGGCTGCTCATTGACAAGTCTGAGCTCTGGAACACCAGAACTAGGTGATGTGTGCCACGATAAGAGAAACCACTGTCCTCTTCTGTGGTGCATGCAAGCAGGCATTTTTCATTCAGCCATTCAATTAACACTTACTGAATGTCTGCTAGTGGGTGTGCTAGGGATGCAAAGATGAAAAGGACAAAGTCTGTCCCTAGTGGGAGAGAAAGACACATAAATTACAATGCAACATGAGAAGTATTATAATCGAGTTTTGCCCTCAGGCACTATGAGCTTCCAGAGAAGGAAGCAAGTACGTCTGTTTGGAGAGGGGCGTTATGGGTCACCACCAGTGTTTTTCTTTAAAAAAAAATAAAAATGATCAGATGCATTGCATTAAGTAATAATAAGTATTGTTTTGTGTAGCTTTTGTTTCAGTTGTGTATAATATATGTGTATATTTGTATGGGGTCATAGTGTAAAACATACTTCCTACATGCAGGCAAAGAAGTGTGAAAGTTCTGGGTTTAGAGAGTAATAACTAACTACCATACACTGACGGCCTTTGATGGACCAGATCTCAAGGTGTCCCACTGGAGAGTTGAAGAGACAAGCCATGACTTAAGACAGTTTCCAGATCCTTCTGATTTCTCCTTCTTTAGTAAATCAAGTCCAAGACTAAAGGACCAGCTCCTCGAATCCTTTCTGAACAGAGCAGAGGCCTTCCACCCAGGCCAGCTAAGCCAGCTTTAAGGCAGTGAAAGAGTAGCCACCCCCCTTCTGGCCTGCCGGATGGTGGGAGGGGAAGGAGGCGAGAGAAGAGGGTCAGAAATGCGTAATGCGCCTTTCCTGCTTCTATTCGAGACCTGCAGCGGAGGAAAAGGCATGAGTGCACTGCAAACACAAGGTGGAAGTGCAGTTCTCACCCAGTTCCCCACTGGAATTCTGGGATGAAGCTGCCTCCAAAGTGGTTTTATACCAAAAAGAGGGCAGCCGTGTAAAGTGAACCTGGTGGTCAAGCTGGGTAAGCAGAGCGAGTCCCTGAGGCTTAGCGCTCCTGAGTCCCCATGGTGTCCACATGGCATGACTATCACATTTAGAGCCAGCAGCCTGCTGTAGGACTGCCCTGGTGGGGCAAGGTGACCCTGCAGCAAGCTCAGGGGCGTCAGGAGTCTGCACTAGTGAGAACACAGGGGAAAATGAGCACCAAGTTGCAAAGGGGAGAAGCCAGAGCTGGGAGGTAGGGGGTGGCTCTGCTGAAGAATCCACAAGTTCATGTGCCATAACCAGTACCAGCAGGGGCCTGCACAGCCAGCAGAAACCGAGAGGATGAGGCAGCTTGGTATGGTGGTGAGGAACAAGGATTCTGGGCTGCCCACACACTGCCTGGCTTCAAGTCCCATCTCTGCCACATACTACCTGTGTGACCTTGAACAAGTTACTTAGCCTTTTTTCCGCCCAGTTTCCTTGTCTGTAAAATGAGGATAATTGGATGTACTTGATAAGGTTGTTATAAGAATTAAACTAGTTTGTAAAGCTCTTATATATGTGTTCCTTAAGTGTCAGTTAAATCAGGAAATCACTCACCAACCAAAAAGATTCTATATGGATAGCATACGACTCCAAGACCCCCAAATTGGACTTTTAGTAAAAATCCCCCCAACCATCAGATCATGGGGAAAGTTGGATCAGCTATAGACTGTACATTTAAGATATGGTGTAAGTTAAAATGTTTGGCTCCTCTATACAGTCCGGCTTGGAAGATAGACATTGAGCGGCTCTTTTTTTTTTTTTTAATATTTATTTATTTATTGGCTGCATTAGGTCTTAGTTGCGGCACACGGGATTTTTGTTGTGGTGGGCTCTTCGTCGCAGTGCTCCGGCCTCTCTCTAGTTGTGGCACACGGGCTTAGTTGCCCCCAGGCATGTGGGATCTTAGTTCCCAGACCAGGGAATCGAACCGGCGTCCCCTGCATTGGAAGGTGGATTCTTAACCACTGGACCACCAGGGAAGTCCCTGAGCAGTTGGGACTATGGCTGACAGAATAACAGTCCTCCCCAAAATGTCCATGTCCAAATCCCTAGAACCTATGAATATATTAGGTTCATGACAAAGGGGAATTAAGGTTGCTAATTAGCTAATCTTAAAATAAGATTATTCTGGATTGTCAGGGTGGGCCAATGTAATCACAAGGATCCTTAAAAGTAGAAGAGGGAGGCAGAAGAGGAATCAGTCAGAGGGAGATGTGACTATCATAGAGATACAAGGTTGCTGGCTTTGAAGACAGAGAAAAGGGGTCATAAGCCAAGAAATGTAGGTGGCTTCTGGAAACTGGAAAAGGCAAGGAAACGGATTCTCTCATAGAGACTCCAGAAAGGAATGTAGCCCTACTGACACTCTGATTTTAGCCCATTAGATAAAAATCTGTGTTGCTTTAAGCTACCAATTTAGTGGTAATATGTTACAGTAACCATAGAAAACTCACGCAGGAGAATTTTCTAAATGTAGTATTTTCTGGGAAGTATTTGCAGCATGTATTAGATACATGTGTTACCATGTGTATGAGAAGCCCCAGTTTTCAGATTACAGTTTGAGCAGGAAGTCTGGCTGGGTGGGCCAGGCACAATCCCAGAATGCCAGCACGCGGGGAGGTTCCCAGAGTAACAGGCCACTAGAAACTCTGAGACAGTACTTTGAAAGCACAGTTGTATACAGTTCCCTGGCTTAGGGATGAACTCCAATACGCATATTGTTTCTTGGAGTTTCTTCTCAGACTTGGTAACTGTTGGTGCTAGCAGGCCACAATGTGGAGGCCAAACGTGGAAATGGTTAACAAAAGTAAACCAGAGTCAGCTGTCAAAAGCTGCTGTGGAAATTCTCTGTGCATTTGATGACCATACTTCCCCAGCAAGGTTGTAGAACCACCCAGAGTTTGTAAATGAATCTTTTCACAATGAAGAGAAAAACACAAACCCAAGAGTCAAGGCAATCTACACAGCATTCATGGGATCTGGGTCAGCCAGCATGCTGAGGTTTAATCACTCTGCACAGGTTGCTTTTTCCTGTGCATAGCTCAAAGGTTAAGCTTGCTGCACATTGGGAGGAAGTCTTGTCACAATCCTCTGCCAGTAATAAATATTGGTCCTGGGACATTGGTCTTAACGTTGACGTGGGAGGTGTCATTTGAGTTCTCGGGCCAAGAAGTCACTAGACATTCATGACCCAATGCAGCCAAATAAAAATAAATTAAATTAAATAAAAGATCTAGATAAAACATGGGTTACATTGTCTCAGGTTTGGGTTTCAGTGAAAACACTTCTTTCTACTAATAAAGTTATTCGCTGTTGAAAAAAAGAAAGAAAGAAAGAAGCCTGAATTCCAGGACCAGGCTATAGCTACCCAGCTATATGACATTGGACAAGTCACTTAGCTTAGCTTGAGGAGGCAAGATGATTTTAGGTCAAGGATGTGCATGAAATCACACAGTGAAAAAGTAAGTTTCGGGACTTCCCTGGTGGCGCAGTAGTTAAGAATCTGCCTGCCAATGCAGGGAACATGGGTTTGATCCCTGGTCCAGGAAGATCCCACATGCTGCGGAGCAGCTAAGCCCGTGCGCCACGACTACTGAGCCTGCACTCGGTGGCCCACGTGCCGCAACTTCTGAAGCCCCCGCACCTAAAGCCTGTATCGTGCTCTGCAACAAGAGGAGCCACTGCAATGAGAAGCCTGTGTATCGCAAGGAAAAGTAGCCCCTGCTCACTGAACATAGAGAAAGCCCACGCGCAGCAACAAAGACCCAAGGCAGCCAAAAAAATACATTAAAAAAAAAAAGTTTCTTTTCAATTGTCTTTTTTTCATCTTTATTGGAGTATAATTCTTTACAATGGTGTGTTAGTTTCTGCTTTATAACAAAGGTCTTTTTAAAAAATAAATTTATTTATTTATTTATTTATGGCTACTTTGGTTCTTTGTTGCTGTACGTGGCTTCCTCTAGTTGTGGAGAGTGGGGGCTACTCTTTGTCGCAGTTCGCGAGCTTATTGTGGTGGCTTCTCTTGTTGTGGAGCACGGGCTCTAGGCGCGTGGGCTCAATAGTTGTGGCTCACAGGATCTAGAGCACAGGCTTAGTAGTTGTGGCGCACAGGTTTAGTTGCCCTGTGGCACGTGGGATCTTCCCGGACCAGGGCTCGAACCCGTGTCCCCTGCACTGGCAGGCGGATTCTTAACCACTGCGCCACCAGGGAAGCCCTCAATTCTCTTTTTGTTTTTCTGATTATGCCAAAGAGAGGGTCTCAGTTTACCACTAGTGTGTCTTTAACAGCTCATTAATATGCACTAGTCTCCCTTTTTGCAAAGAGAGAGGTCTCAAGCTCAGACACTTCACAGACAGCACTTTTCCCTGACCTGCAAAGCGGGAAGAGTGATATTTCCTTCGGTTTGTTAAGAAGGAAGTAACATAGCACCTGAAACCCTTGGCCCAGGGCCCAACTGGTAGATGACTTCTGATAAAGGAGAAAGGTTGACTACTTGACTCAGCACCCACCCCGGTGCAGCCCTGGCCATTCACATGTTAACTCACACATCCTCACAATAACCCTGTGCAGTAGGCACTGTTATTCCCACTCAGTAACCCCACGATGTAAATATTGTTCTCCTCATGTTACAGATGAGTGAGCTGAGGCTCAGAGAGGTTAAGTAACTTGTCTGGAGTCTTAGAACCAGGGGCTCCAGGTGAGATTCAAACCCCAGTCTCTCCAACATCAAAGCTCTCTTTCCCCTTCATCACATTGCCCCTCCCACCAACTTTGAAGCCAGACCTGATTAAATAGGAACCACCTGGCTAGAGGTAGGGAGAGGGGGACACAGAAGGAACTCTGAATCCCTGTCTTGCTGGTGAGCATCCTCGGTCTCACTGCCAGTCTGGGACAGCCTCAGGGACCCTGGTTCCTGGTCCTGTTTTCCCAGTGTCTCCCCTGTCCCCACTTGCCCAGGGGAAAATTCTCTTCTTCATTTAGGGACTGGAGTCCTTTCATTGGCCTCTTATTTCTGTTGCTGGGTCCCCACCACCTTCTGCTGGCTTTTTCTTCTACCACCGTCTTGCCTGTTTAGACTTTGGCTAATTGCCTGACGTTAGACCAGTGCTGACCCTTGACCCTCTGGGGCTCACCTAGGTGTCTTGGTCTCCACCAGTCTTCTGGCTCGATGGTGACTTCCCTACAACAAAGTAATTTCTCTCACACAGTTTGTCCTCTCAGCGCCTCCACTTCCCTTTGCTCTAGTTTGTCATGAGTAGGTGTGTGGACAGCACTTAGGCTGCTTCTCTCTCGGGCCGCTGCCAATCTATGCTTCAGGCCACCATCGGCTCTTGACTAAACAGCTGGAACACACTCCAATCTTGCTTGACTCCATTCCTTCTCCAAAGTACAGTTAAAACAGAGCTTTCTGAAGTGCCACCTGATTGTGAAACTCTCCTGCTTATCCTTCCACATTTCTCCACCGTCCTTTGGATAAAATCTTGACCCATTAGCCTGGCTTTAAAGACCTTTGTGAACTGGTGCCTACTGAACCTTTCAGCCTATTCTCTCTGCAGTCTTCGCTCCCTGTGAGCCAGTCATGTTAACACTAGTTGCAGCCTCTGAACACTTCTGGATGTCCTTGGCACACAGTCGGTGCACCTTTACGTGCTCCAGTAGTATCCTGCATCATCTACTATTGTAATGAGGCAGAACTATTCTAGTGGAGGAGCTAGGAGCATAGGCCTTGGAGTCAAGCTATCCGGATTGAAATGCTAGGTATGCCACTTACCTGAGCTGTGTGACCTTGCGCAAGTCACTCAACCTCTCTGTGTTTCCATTTCCTCATCTGTAAGGTGGAGATAATAATAATACCTACTAATAGGGTTCCTGTGAGGGTTACACGAAACAATGCATGGCCAATGGCTTGGTGCAGGGTCCGGCACATAGTGAACATTCAATAAATATTAGTTATTGTTATTTCAGCACACTCCATAATCTATTGTAAAGACCAGTCCCCTGTTTTGTCTTCCTCACTCTAAGCATCTTGAGAGCAGAGAGTGTGTCTCATTCACCATTAAATCTTTGGGTGCCCAGCATAGAACCTGACACGTATGGTACTCAGTATGTATTTACTGAATAAATGAATGAATGAATGTCTTGCTCCCTGGTTTAGCTAAGTCAACTTTGCCTGATCCTGATGTTCTCTTTGGATTCCCAAGACCAGTTGTCCCTGCTCGGGCCTGGGCAGGCCACAGCCCGAATCTGTCTATGGCAGCTCTAAATAAGTGGTGTCAATCAAGTTAGAAATACCCCCAGGTAGGATAGAAGAAAACTCTCTCACACTGTTTGTCCTCTCAGCACCTCCACCTCCCTTTGCTCTAGTTTGTCATGATGAGGTGTGGGCAGCACCCAAACAGAGCAGGACATGCCTTCGCCTTCAATGAGGGTTTGCTGGGCCATGCCCTATTGGGTGCTGAGGATACAGGGGGTGGGGGGGAGGTGGTAGGGTATGAGCCCTGCCTGCAGGAGCTTCCCGAGGGGTGGCCGGGTCCAGATCTGCCTGGCCAGACAGGAGATGGGCAGTTCTATCGCAGGGTGCACTCAGCAGATGTCAGGATCTAACCTAGCTGCATGACTGGGAGCCAGGGCGTGAATGCAGGACCAGGAAATCTGGTTCCTAGGATTTGGAGCAAGTCAAATTAGGGCAGCAGGTGAGCCACACTGAGAAGAGGCAGAGTTGAGACCAGCAAAGGTCAGAGTCCAGCAGGTGAAGCCTAGCACCAGCATGGAGGCTTTTAGCTGCTTGTTCTCTGTTGTTTTCTTCTCTCCAGGAAGGAGGCTGAAGACAAAGAGAAAGCCACTCAAGATTCCTCACCCCAAAAGTAAGGGTGAATAAAGGAGCAGCAGTAGCCACAGGCCAGTATTCAAAAGCAGCTTTGGGTCTCCTGTCAAGACGTGCCTCAGGAAGGCAGCAGCTGTGGGGTTGGATGGTCGGGCCTGCTCCTGGGCTAGCTGCTGGAAGCATGGCAATGTGAGAATACTGAGGTCTAGGGCATGAGGCCTGGAGCCTGCTCTAAAGCAGCTGTGTGGCCTTGCATAAATCACTCTATCTCTTGGACCTCCATTTCTCCACTTAGAAAAGGAAGGTTGGGAAAAAAAATAAAAATTAAAAAAATTTTTTAAAATTTAAAAAAAAGAAAAGGAAGGGTGGGACAATGTTAAGGATTTCCAACCATCAAATCTAAAGACTTCTTTTTCAAAGCAAAAAATTTCAAAGACTCCACGGGCTGGCAGTGATCATTTTGGTATCTGCTGATCAAAAGAAAATGCAAAATAATAAAAACAATCACTTTTATATCTTTTAAAGGAATTTGCATTTTATCAATCACAAGAGCATGTGCTGTCATTTATAAAAATTAGGGGTGCAATATCCTTAAAGGCCCAGAGTTGCATCTTTCATGAAAAGCTTCTACCCAAACCCCCCAGCAGAGTTTTCATCTTCCTTAAGACTCTTAGAAGTTAGTCACCTATACCTCTGACTTGAAAAATGTGAGGGACACCACAGCACTGGGCAAGTGTTTTTCAAACTTTTACTTATTATACAGTCCATCAGTGATGCTAACATGATGGAACAAAAATTGAAAGCACAGGTGATGGGTGACATTTGTCACTTTTTGGCTGCCCAGCTTCAGAATCCCTCCCCAGGCGTGTAGAGGACTCCATCTTAAGTCTTAGTGGAAGTTAGAGCCCACTGCTCATCTCTCACTACAGAGGCTGAAAACGCCAGACACTTGCTTCCCAGCCTCTTTTATAGGCAGGGCTTAGACATGTGACCTGGACTCAGCCAGTCAGGTGCAGTGCCCTGGACTCTGAATAAGAGACCACAGAGCGAGCCCCTCAGATAACCTTGTTGCAGTGGGGTGGCAGCCTCTGTGGCAGCCATGTCCAGATCCCAGGGCATCAGCAGCAGCAGGGTCATCACTCAGGCTCTGACCATGGTCGTGGCACAAGCTTACCAGTGTTCTGAGGCCAGGGCAGGACTCTCTGGATAGCTTCCATGCCACCATTTTGGCCATGCTCCTGGCTGTTTCCCAGCATCCTTGGTCTCATTCATGCCGTGAGCCTGCCTCTCTCGCCTTCCCAGATTCCATGGGCTACTCAACATCCTTCCCATGAATTCCTCTTCTGCTTAACTCAGTCAGAGTCAGTTCCTGTTGCATTTTAAAGTCACAGCCCTGGCCAATTCACAGTCATATGTCAGTCTAGGAATCCAACTTATTTTTGTATTTTGCTTCCGTCACACAGTTCTGAGAAAATTCTGATCATACAGGTAGATGATGTCTTAGTCCATTCAGGCTGCTATAACAAAATATCATAGACTGAGTGGCTTACAAAAACAGAAATTAATGTCTCTGGAGACTGGAAGTCCAAGATCGGAGTGCCAGCATGGTTGGGTGAGAGCCCTCTTCTGAACTGCAGACTGGCAGAAGAAGCCAGTGAGATCTGTGGGGCCTCTTTTATAAGGGCACAGATCTCAATCATTAGGGCTTTACCTTCATGACCTAATCACTCCCAAAGGCCCCATCTCCTAATACCATCACCTTGGGAATTAAGATTTCAACATATGAATTTTGGGGGCAAACAAACATTCAGACCATAGCAGGTGGTTATAAATAATAACAATAAACACCATTACATAGCGCCCACCATATGCCAGGCCCTATTCTAATCATTTTAACATATATTAACTCACTTAACAGACCTTTGAGGTGGGTCTGTTAAAATTAAATTTCCCCTTTTACAGATGAGAAACTGAGGTACCAAGGAATGGAGTAATTGGCACAAAGTCAAGGTTTTAAATCAAGGCAGTCCTGCACCAGGGTTTGTGTGCTTAACTCCTGCTAACAGTGTTTTTTCAGTTTGTCTTTTGAGATTAGAATAGTCTTCAATTAAACCACTTTAGAAGCTAGAAAGAGAAATGAAAAGTTTTGTTTCAAAGTTGAATGAGTAACTGTCAAAATATCCAACAACTGCACTTCATCCTCATTGTAAACATAAAAGTCAGGCAATAAACAACTAAAACTTACAGCACGTACTAAACAAAAAAGGCAGTTTTATCACTCTGTATTCACTGTTACAAGCCTGGTGGTTTATGGAGCCTCGTGGATCCAGTGCAGGAAGTACTCAGTTCTTCATTGCTCTGACTTTGTAAGCAGACGTGCCCAGGCTGGCGCAAGGCACACCCACTATCAGGGCCAGGCTGTGCTCAGAGACGGCAGGAGGAGGTTGTGCCAAAGTCCACACAAAACTGAGTTTGCTAAAAAAATATCACATTGATGGAGGTATGCCGCAGGGCACAAGAGTCAAACGAAAGAGCTCCCAATGGCCAAAGCTGGAACAATTTGAGGAACAAAATTAAGTAGCATCAAATTATAATCCAAAATAAATATCCATGAGTCTGTACTTACATACAATTTTTTAAAAACAAAACTTTAGGGAGTTCCCTGATGGCCTAGTGGTTAGCATTCTGGGCTTTTATTGCCGTGGCCTGGTTCAATCCCTGGTCAGGGAACTGAGATCCTGTAAGCCGTGTGGCACAGCCAAAGAATAAAAAGCAAAAATAAATAAAAAGAAAACTCTACAGTGGGGAAATCTGATAAACACTACTTTGGGCAGGTGATAAAGATCAACATCACCAGTCATAAATCATGTTGATAGCTTGTACCTTTGATACGATATGATGAAAATTGTACTTTACCTCTGTGAGCATCCTCCCCCAAAACCATAACCCCAGTCTACTCATGAGAAAAACATCAGACTAATCCCAATAGAGGGATTGCAAGTAGGATAAAAAAAAACATAACTAGTATTCACAAGGTCATGAAAAACAAGGAAAGTCTGAGGAACTGTTACAGCCAAGAGGAGCCTAAGACATGACTCCTTAATGTGGTTTCCTAGGGGGGGATCCTGAAACAGAAAAAGGCCATTAGGTAAAAACTAAGGAAATCTGAATAAACAATGGACTATACTTAATAATAATGTCTCAATATCAATTCATCCGTTGTGACAAATATACCATACCAATGTAAAATGTTATTAACAGGGGAAAGTGAGAGCTGGAGAGGGGGAGGGTAAGATGAGAATTCTGTAATATCTGCTCAGTTTCTTTGTAAATCGAAAATTTTTATTTTAAAAGTCTACTGTTTTAAAAGAATCATAAAATTGACTGCCCTCCCCTCAAAAAAGTTAGTTTACCTGATGATGCACCTTATACAGTTGAAGTCTTGGTGTGCCACAATTGTCTATTTAATGTATTCACGTTATTATAGACCAAACACTTTATAATAGCAGTTTTTGAAATACTTCAATACTTTTAAAATGAAATTCAAATCTTCACATTGCATCCCTGAATCTCCTCAGAGTAGCTGAGCACAGTTTGCTCTGATGGAGGGGAAATCACAGGTAATGTCCTTTGTCCCTGTCCCTAAAACCCTCTGGATCTCTGAGATTGAGGGAAAACTCCATACCTCCAGGCAAAGCATTTCAAAACAACGCAGCAACCTCCCATCCCCCCAGCTCCACCCAAGATACTGTGTGAGCAACTGTTTGAAGCCAAGGCTGCAGTTGTCTTTGTCCTGCATTTGCCTGACAAGCCCAGTGCTTCTCGGCAACGGGAAGGGCAGAAGGCTGGTATGAAGCGGGGCAACAGATGGCCGGGACATGTCCTCTTGAAGCTCAGCTGCCCTGGCCAGCCTGCCAAGCTATGTACATTTCAAACGTTTGAGGTTCAACCAAAAGAGACGAGTAATGATTTTAAATCACTTGTTGAAACACATGGCTAATCCTTGGGTAGCCAGAGAAGAGCACTTTAAAAACTCCCTTAAATCCAGTGGGAGGACAAGGAAACTCTGTGTGCTTTCCTGGTTTTGAACCCAAATCAGGCCATCCTGGGTGCAGTGGGCATTTGTCCAGGATCCCAATATGCATCCTGCTTTCTCTCCTTTTGGAAAGGGTGTGATGTTTCGGTATGTGTGTTTGTTTGGGGTGATGGTGAGAAGGGCAAAGGCTGTTAGCAGGTAGGTTTGGATCCTGAGAAATTATGCACCCTGGCATTTGCCTGTGGTCTGAAATTGGGAGATATCTAGGTTCACTTGCTTCATAAGTTCAGTCAGCTCTATTTCCCTGTCCGGGTTCAGGTCTGTCTTATTTCTTGACTGGCTTACACGAACAGTCTCCTATAGTTGCTTTGCAGTCCTGTGTCGTTAGAATCTCCCGCTACATGCGTCATCTCCACTATTATATACAGCATCTCCCATCTTGAATATATCTTTCCTTGCCTCCACATCTCCCTCTAGCTACTGCTCCCATTTCTCCCTTTCACCACAAAACTTCCTGAACTAGTCATCTGCTCTCCATGGTTCAAGTCTTCACTTCCGGTTCACTCACCCACTCCTACTCTACTACTGAAACCTCTCTTGTCAAGGTCACCAGCAACTTCTATGTTGTAAAACCCAATGACTCTAACTCTGTCCTCATCAAACTTGACCCACCAGGAGCATCTGACACAGTTGACCACTTCCTCCTCCTTGAGGCACTCTTCTTTCTTGGTTTTAATGGTGATACTCTCTCTTGGTTTTCCTTCCACTTCTTTCTTTTTCTTTTTTTTTTTTTTTTTGCGTTACGCGGGCCTCTCACTGTTGTGGCCTCTCCCGTTGCGGAGCACAGGCTCCGGACGTGCAGGATCAGCAGCCATGGCTTACGGGCCCAGCCGCTTCGCGGCACGTGGGATCTTCCCGGACCAGGGCATGAACCCGTGTCCCCTGCATCGGCAGGCGGACTCTCAACCACTGCGCCACCAGGGAAGCCCCTTGCTTCTATTTCTTTATCCTCCTCTTCTCAGTCTCCTTAGCAGGCTCCTCCTCCTTCTGGTTGCTCCATGTTGGGGTATCTCAGGGATTGGTCCTAAAACAGCTTCTAGTCTCTTTCTAAAGCTCTCAAGATGATCTCATCAGGTCCCAGAGCTCTAAATACCACCTGGATACTGATGACTCCTGATCTTACACCTCCATCCTTGAGCCCAGACTCAACTTCCTGCTTTACATCTCTACCTGGCTGTCTAATAGACACCTCAGATCATATATTTCCAGGATGGAGCCCTTGATTCTCTTCATCCTTGAACTCTCCCCTCATCTCTCCCCTCTCACCTCTTTAGCATCTTTATCCATCCTTTTGCTCAGGCCAAGATTCTAGAAGCCACCTTTCATTCCTCCTTTTCCTTCATCCCCCACATCCAAGCCATCACTGAGTTCAGTCAGTTCTACCTTCAAGACAATATACCTAGTTCCTACTCCCCACTTTTTCTCTCCATCTCCACGGGCACCTTGCTAGTCTAAGCCACCATCATCAATCACCTAAACAACTGAAATAGGCTCTTGCTTGACCCCTCTGCTTCACAGTGGTACCTCCCAAATTCACTCTCACATTTTCATGTGAGAATTAACATGTAATTCAGTGATATTCAGTCATTCTTTCATTTAAGAAATAGTTATTAAGTGCCTAATATGTACAGGCAGTGAACAAATAGACAAAAGTCTCTGCCCTCAAGGAGTTTACAATCTAGTGGTGAGAGATGGGCAATAGATATGATAAAGTAAATGATGTGATATGTTAGAAGATTGATAGATGGTATGGAACAAAATAAATCAGAGTAAGGGGATCCCAGGAAGCATATGTTTTTGTTATAGGAAGTTGTTATAATTTTAAATAGGGGAGTTAGAAATATTGTACCTCTAAATATCATTTCCCACTAAAGGGGTTTCTAAGAGAAATGTCTGATTCCAAATCTGGGCTAAAAAATGTGTAAGCTGAGTCTGGAACATTTTGTTACATCAGAAAACAAAGAAGCTAACAAAGACCTCAGGGACGGCATCACAAGGACTCAGAAGTCAAGTTCAGGAGGCTCCCACTGGCCAAAGATGGGACAATTTGAGTGTCTAAAAGAATAATGATAGCAATGGATCAAGATACATATGCATCAAAATCCCTGAGTCCATAATTATGCTTTGAAAGGAAAGAGCACAACTCATTGGTTACCTCTGGGGGATGCTAGGGAATCAATTATTCTGAAAACTAGTAAATGAAACTGGTAAATGAAAGAACTGCCTTTCCTATATGAAAGGTAAATGACCAGGTAAATAGTTGGTTTCCTATATGACCAGGTAAATAGTTGGTAAGGGAAAGTTTCTCTTTATATACATATTCCATCTAAGAAACAAAGATAAAAAATAGAATTAGAACATCACAATTTTACAAGCTCTAGGGAAATAATCAATCTAGGCCATGATCATCAACAGCTGCTAACGTTGCAAAAACAGAGCCAGGAAGATATTATATGCCTCCTGTTAGATGGGCACACTGCCTCTTATAAAGTAGTTAGAGATGAACTTCAGATAAATAACAAATAATGTTTAGTATAAATAGGTATCAAATAGTCCATGAGATATACTAAAAATTATTCATTATTTATCTGAAATTTAAATTTAACTGGGAATCCTGTATTTTTATTTGCCAAGCCTGCCAACACTAGAAGTGGTCTAGCCAAAAAAGTCTAAATCTGATTAAGCCTCAAAATCTAACTACCAGGAAACATGATGAGACAGTGAAATATGTTAAAGGACACCACCACGGCAGTGTCATCAGCCTGTGAAGACAGACTGCCCAATTTTTTTCAATAAATAGGTTTTCAACAAATAGGGGAGAAAGGAGGAGGAAGGAGGGAGGCAGGAGAGAAGTTTATTGGATTCTGATTCAAAAATCTAGGGTAGATGCAGCCACTATAAAAATGATCTGGCTTATGAAGTCCACATTACTCTGACTCCCGGCTTGGTCTCTGGTCTCACGTCCCCTGCCTTACACTTTACAGTCTGGCAGCACCAGACACACTGAATCAAGGCAACAGAAGCAATCTTGAGACACTTGAGATCAAGTCTTGTTTTACTAAGCCAGGTTGCAAGAGGAGGGGTCATGTGGGGAGGAGAGAAAAAGCTAAGATCCTGCTTTGGGGGTGAGATGAGGTGAGAGACGGTTTGGGAAACAAGCAGAGATGCTTTAAAGAGGGGGTGATCAGGAAATTTTATTGGTGATGGGTGGTTTATGCCCCTCCTTGGCCTGCTTGTGGAAGGCCTTTGGAGCACGGTGATTTGGATGCTGGGCTAGGTCTTCAAGGTATAGCAGGGTGGCTCAAATTCCTGGTTACATTCAGGCCATATCGCACCAGGTTCTGTTTCTATCTCCTTCCCTACCATGAGCCCCTCAAGGGTAGAGACTGTGTTTCCAGCTTTGCCTTTCCCACTGCTTGTCAGAGTGCCTGTCATTTCATACATATCTGGTGAATGAATGAATGAATGAATGAATGAGTGAGTCCCCCTTCACCCTTTGCAGAGACGGTTGTCTTCTTCTGATACACCAAAATGTGGTTAATAGATAAATTGCTTCATGAAGCACTGAATTTAATATTTGCCATTTCTATACATCATAAAGGAATATTTTATTTTTCGTAATAATATTTATTCTTTTTTAAAAATTTATTTATCTTCCTTTTTTTTTTGGAGGAGGGGGCTGCATCGGGTCTTAGTTGCGGCACATGGGATCTTCGTTGAGGCACGCGGGATCTCTTCGTTCCAGCACTCGGGTTTCTATCTAGTTGTGGTGTGCGGGTTTTCTCTCTCTAGTTGTGGCACGCGGGCTCCAGAGTGTGTGGGCTCTGTAGTTTGCAGCACGTGGGCTCTCTTGTTGAGGCTCGCACACTCAACAGTTGTGGCATGCAGGCTTAGTTGCCCCGCGGCATGTGGGATCTTAGGTCCCAGACCAGGGATCGAACCCACGTCCCCTGCATTGGAATGTGGATTCTTCACCGCTGGACCACCAGGGAAGTCCCATAAAGGAATATGTTAAACTGAGAGATAAGGGTCAGCTCACCGAGGCAGAAGCTCAGGACATTCTCCCAGACATACTGAGATATTTTTCTCAGTGATGAAAAGCCCAGCTTGCTTCCTGTTTTCACTTGCATCTTCAACTCTGAGCGTTTGCTCTATATATGTCTTGTGACGTGTTATGTCAGCTGTGATGAGGCTCACATCACAAGTAGATGACAACCTTGGAGGAAGATCCCTGGACAAGTTCTCACTCTGGGAAGTACTGGCTGTTTTGAAAGTTCTGAGCCCTGAACTAGTCACCATCTATTTACTCGAGTAATATCAAGAGAAAGAAAGAAGAGATAAGGAGAAAGAAGAGAGAGAAGACCCTGCTCCTTTACCTGCCCCTTTATCGAGAGCAAAGGAAAGACAAAGAAAAAAGATGAGGGAAAGGCTATTGAGTGTGGACCTTAAGCTTGAGATAAAAGGGTCTCCTTATACGACCATGATGTCATAAGCATTTTTAAAAATATCCAAATAACATTGTTCTTCCACATCATCACCTTCTGAGTTATGATAATATCCCATTGGTATTGTTAGTAGAAAAAAATTTTTTTCTGAGGTTTTTAGGGGAAAAATAAAGACCTAGACTTTTTTTTTTTTTTTCAGTTTAATCATACACCTCATTCCCCAGACATGGCTGTGAGGACTCTGGGTTGTCCAAAATCTCATCTCTTCCTTCAAGGATAGAGGTTTGTCACCACTGAGGATATGCTATGAATTAGGTAGGCGTGACTCAGTGAGGAAGCCTGGAAGGGTCAGCAGCAGTGGAGCCATGTGCGGCTGCCCCTGGACAGAAGCAAAGTCCTATCTGTCCATCACTGACATGCAGCAGGTATGCAGTAAGGGTTTGATGAATGAATGAGTGACTGAGAAAGAATACCAATGCCTATGGAAGTGTAAGTTGGGCAACGTGTGTGAAAAACTAGAAAAAAGAAGCCCAATTTTTTCATTCATTTGGTCTCACGTTGAACCTGAAAATGGCATTTCCAGGTGCTTCTCCAGGAAGCCATACCACAGGAGTAAGAGGATTAGAGCCAGCACCTGACTCTATCCGGACACTCTAGCACTTTCAAAAACAGCACCAGAGGGCTTCCCTGGTGGCGCAGTGCTTGAGAGTCCGCCTGCCGATGCAGGAGACGCGGGTTCGTGCCCCGTTTCGGGAAGATCCCACATGCCGCGGAGCGGCTGGGCCCGTGAGCCATGGCCACTGAGCCTGCGCGTCCGGAGCCTGTGCTCCGCAAATGGGAGAGGCCACAACGGTGAGAGGCCCGCATAACGCCAGAAAAAAAAAAAAAAAAAAAAAACACCCCCAGGCCCTTGTGGGATTTAAAAAAAAATTTTTTTTTTTTTTGCAGTACGCGGGCCTCTCACTGTTGTGGCCTCTCCCGTTGTGGAGCACAGGCTCCGGACGCGCAGGCTCAGCAGCCATGACTCACGAGCCCAGCTGCTCCGTGGCATGTGGGATCCTCCCAGACCGGGGCACGAACTCGTGTCCCCTGCATCGGCAGGCGGACTCTCAACCACTGCACCACCAGGGAAGCCCCTGAAAAAATATTTTAGGGGAAAAAAAATGCTGAAATTCTGCCCTTCAAATAAAGACTACAAACTGTTTTTTGTGCACACTGATAAAACCTCAGCCTTGGGAGGTTGTATTAGTTTCCTAGGGTTGCTGTAACCAAGTACCACAAATTTGATGGCTTAAAACAACAGAAACTTACTGTCTTACAGTTCCAGAGTCTAGAAGTCCAAAATCAAAGTCTCAGAAGAGCCACAGTCCCTCTGAAACATGCAGGAAAACCCCTCCTTGTCTCTTCCTAGATTCTCGTGGTCTTCTGGCAATCCCTGGCACTCCTTGGCTTGCTGCTGCATCTCTCCGATCTGTCTTCATCTTCACATCGCCTTCTCCCATTGTGTCTGTCTTCACATGACCATCCTCTTATAAGGACACCAGTCATATTGGATTAGGGGTCCTTCCTACTTGGCTGTTACAACTTAACTAATCACATCTGCAATGACCTCTTTCTAAATAAGGTCAGATCCTTAAGTACTGGAGTTAAGATTTCAACATATGTTTTTGTGGGGAACATAACACAGTTCCTAACAGAGGTGTTTTTGGAACATGGTACAAGTAAAACAGTATTCAGTGACCCAAATGACCCAGAGAATCAAATTGTTACCTGCTTGGCCACTACCTTCTGGAAGTCAATACAAATCATCAGGCTCCAGTTGATCCAATTTCCCAGTATATTAGCCAAGCCTGATTGGCCAAACCTTTCTGGCCTGCTGGTTTTTAGAACTCTAACCCCAGGGTCATGCTAACTGTGGGTCACTCATTTCCAGGAGACAATATTTCTCTGCCTTTTCTTCCTGAGCAGAAACTCCATGATCAAAGATGCATCACTAGGGCAAAAAAGTCATTTACTTGTCAATTTCTGGCCCTTTGTGGTAAGAAATAGTTTGAGTTCCAGGGTTGGCAATGCCACTGATGCTATATCAATGCTTCCCATTTTTATTTACATCATGACACACAGTAGGGGTAGGGGGGAAAGGTAGGATTTATAAAGCCTGGGGAAAGGGACAGGGGCCCCTCTAGCCACCGCAGGCCCTGCTCAGTTTTCTAAAGACTAAAGAGATCACCACCTCAGGCCACCCGGCACCTAGCTACTCATGGACACTGGGAGGGAAGCGTGGGTCTAGACATATTGTACTCATATGTCACCCTAGAGGCAGGACTCTGACTCTACCACCACCATTCCCCCCCTCAGCGGATCTTCATTTGGTGTCTCTAGACTTTTTCCTCATATGCATGAACACCTGACTCAACTGAATAAAAGGAAAGAACTGACCTAAATTATATCACCTCCATGAAGAATGACCACAGTTCTAATTCCTTAGGGGAGGAAATTGTTCACAGGTAGAATAGATCTAAGGTGTCTAAGATGACAAAGCAGCCCAGTTCCTGGTCCAGGATCAGAGCTAGAACCCATGACCACAGTCTTCTTCTCCAGGTTGGAGTCCTTCCTCATGGATGACGGAGGTCTCGGCACAGAAGAGATGGCTGGTTTGTGAGCAGGGAATGGGCTCTTATGAAGCCTCTATCCTGGATTATCAGCTTCCCTAGGCTGCAGTTTGCTGAATTAGCAATATCTCCTGAAAGGCATGGATTCCTCTCAAGTGCCTCCTCCCCCAGGCAGCCCTCCTTGACCATCTAGTCTGAATCTGGTGACCCTTCTCTGTACTCTGAAACTCACTTTCACCATGGCACCTATTGTGCTATAGACTGACTGTCTCTCTTCCCAGGCAGCAAGCTCCTGGCTCTTACATTCCTTTTATTGCCTACAATTAGTCCCAGGTAGGCACACAATCTTATTGAATAAAATGAGTGTCACAAATCACTTTGTGGGCAGTGGATGACTACTTCCACAAGCCAGCCTCCTTAAAAACCACACAGTTTCTGTTTGGTGCCCTTAACCTCTCCCTGCCTGCTCACACCTGGTTCCAGGCAGCTATAAAATTGGCTGTGCTCTTAAACTCAGGAAATACCCTGGCTCCTCCTCCTTCCTTCCTGCCAAGCCCTCTTGCTCAATTCAGGTTTCCTCAGTTTCCATGGGTTACCACCTACCAGGATCTTCCCACTGAGAAGTGACTGTCTTGAAAGGCACTGGTGACTCCTCTGCCCATGGGTGTCTCCTCCTGCTCACCCCTCACTCCTCCCTTGCAGCTCGTATGTGGGCCAAGCCTGGCCACCCCACCCAGGTCAGTACCCGGGGCCTCGGGCCCTTGCTTATCAGGGAGAGGGTATCGGGCCGTCAGTGACCTCCATTCACCTATTCATTCATTTATTTATGTCTCTCCTAATTTATTTATGTATTTATATAACAGCTTTATTGAGATATAACTCACATAACCATAAAATCCACCCCTTTAAAGTGTGCAATTCAGCAGTTTTAATCTATTCACAGAATTGTGCAACTATCACCACTACCTAATTCCAGGATATTTTCATCAACCCTGAAACCCATCCCCTTCCCATTCCCGACCCCCCAAGGCCTTGGCAACCACTAATCTACTTTCCATCTCTATGGATTTGCCTGTTCTAGACTAGCTATGTCATATAAATGGAATCATACAATACGTGGCCTTTTATATCTGGCTTCTCTCACTAAGCATAATGTTTTCAAGGTTCATTTACCGTAATATTTATTAGTAGTTCATTCCTTTTTAGAGATGAATAATATTCCACTGTAGAGGCCCAACGCATTTTTATTTATTCATTCATTAGTTGGTGGACATTTGAGTTGTTTCCACTTTTTGGCTATTTGAATAATGCTACTGTGAACATTCACCTACAAGTTTTTATGTAAACATATGTTTTCAATTCTCTTGGGTATATACCTAGGAGTGGAATTGCTGGGTCACAAAGTAACTTTTCGTTCAACTTTTTGAGGAACTGCTAGCCTGTTTTCTAAAGAGGCTGTACCATTTCACAGTCCCACTAACAATATATGAGGGTCGAGTTTCTCCATATCCTTGCCAATATTTGTGATTATCTGTATTATTTTAACCATTCTAGTGGTATGAAGTGGTATCTCATTGAGGTTTTGATTTGCATTTCCCTGATGGCTAATGATGTGGAGTATCTTTTCATGTGCTTATGGATATGTCTATTTAATTCCTTTGCCTACTTTAAAAATTGAGTTATTTGTTTTTTTTATTGTTGAATTGTAAGAATTTTTAGGGACTTCCCTGGTGGTCCAGTGGCTAAGACTCCATGCTCCCAATGCAGGGCGCCCGGGTTTGATCCCTGGTTAGGGAACTAGATCCCACATGCCTCAACTAAAGATCCTGAATGCCACAATGAAGATCCCAAGATCCCGTGTGCTGCAACTAAGACCTGGCACAGCCAAATAAATAAATAAATAAATTTTTAAGAGAGTTTTTATATATTCTGGCTACAAGTCCCTTATCAGATATATGATTTGCAAATTTTTCCTTCCATTTTGTGGGTTGTCTTTTCACTTTTGTGATGTTCTTTGAAGCACAAAAGTTTTAATTTTAATGAAATCCAATTTATTTATTTTTTTCTTTTGTCACTTGTGCTTTTGATGTGATATCTGACAAACTATTGCCTAATCCTCAGTCACGAAGATTTACTTCTCTGTTTTCTAGGAGGTTTATAGTTTTTAGCTCTAACATTTAGAGTCATGATCCCCTCCCTTCATTGGTTTATCATCTCCCAAAGATAAATGCATTTTACAGCACATTCGTTTGGTGTAATAGTCTCTGCATCATCTGTTGCCTTTATACTGTGATGAGACACTTCCTTAATAAGGTTATTCATATTTAGTTGTTCTGTGAAACTGACATTTACCTTCAACAACCTTTGGCTTCCATTATGTCAAAAACAAACACATATGTAATAAAATATGTTTTCCAGACTCCAATCAGGCTTTGCCCTGCCACAGAACAAGACTGGAGACATCCTAGACATTGAAAAATTTGGAGGTAGTTGGAAGCTTGATAATCTCCTGTGACCTCAATCCAGAGGAAGAAGGAATATAAGTGCAGAACTCTCCAGCGGGGGGGCTTGATGCTTGGCAAGCTGTTACCTCACCACAAGCCCGACCACCCAGGGCCCTTTCTGCATCTGTGGCTCATTGTTCCAGTAGTTTTGATTATTCAATTCAGCCATTATCTGAGCCATTGTCTGCCAAGATGTTTGGGTTTGGAAATCCCTCATTATGCCTCTGAGCAAATGATAGCACATTTTCTCTCAAATCTTGCACTCCTTGCTCTTTGACAGTTGGTGACAAAATTAGTCTTAGTTTCCTTGGACGTTGGTTTTGTATGGTTGTTAATCTTCTTCAAATGGTATGTTTGTTCCCCTATTTGTCAGCGAATCCTTCAACTTATTATTTATTTGAATCCCTTCTGAAACAACAAACAAAGTCATTAAAAAAAAAAATCAAACTCTACTTTTCATCTGGTTAAATTTCCTGGGATTTAGATTTAGCACAACCGGAAGAGTAGTGCCAAAAAGAAAGACAGTTTAAATCCAACATATCTTTACTTTACCCTTTTTTGAATCAAACCTCCCCCAAACAATGTATTTGGCAAGGGCTACATTTATATATTTCTACAATGAGATAATTACCTTCCTTAGAGAGAAGCAGCTAAAATCTGGCCAACCAAAGTCTTCACTTTCCAGTAAGCCACCCCACACAATATGCAGACAGACAGCTTGGTCATTCTTCCAAGAGAGACTTTGAAGCTGATCTGTGATTATCTTCTGTTATCCAATAAATGGAAATAACATCCATCACCCAGGAAGCCACGTGTGGGGAAACCTACAAAAGACCACAGGACACATAAGCTCTTGGCTGTCAAAACTCCATGCCATTTCGAGGTGTGGATCCAAAGATGGGCTTGGCTTCCTCTGCTGTTGATTTGCTCCTAGAAATGCCAGGCGCTCCTGGTCAGAACAAAACAGGACCTGAATCCCAAACTATAGTATGGAATCTTGTCCCCTCTCACTCGGCATCAAGATGTTCTTTAATAGAAATAACTGGGTTAATAACATGCCTGTAAATATCATTTAATATTGAGCCCTTAAAAGATACCTATGAGATATTATTGATCTAGTTAAAAGGAGCAGCTATAAAATGGTATGTATATATGATGGCCCTTTTGGTAAAGTGTTTATATATGTTTTTAAAAGTCTAGAAAAGAGATACATTAAAGTATTTTCTTCAGATAAACTACAAGTTTTCCACTTTATACTTCAAAAAAAATTGTAATAAATACATTTTACTTCCATAATAAAAAAAATAATTGGACTAAATCTATTTTTTTTAGAAAAATAGGTCTTACCCTGAACTCAAATGCATGTTCAGAATTTTTAAAACATGTGGCAAAGATTACATATTCGAATCTGCTACTCTGCAGGAAAACTTAAAAGTAATCAGCCTTGGGGCTTCCCGGGTGGCGCAGTGGTTGAGAGTCCGCCTGCCGATGCAGGGCACACGGGTTCGTGCCCCGGTCCGGGAGGATCCCACATGCCGCGGAGCGGCTGGGCCCGTGAGCCATGGCCGCTGAGCCTGCGCGTCCGGAGCCTGTGCTCCACAACGGGAGAGGCCGCAACACTGAGAGGCCTGCGTACCGCAAAAAATAAATAAATAAATAACTTAATTAAATAAATAAATTAAAAAAAAATAATAATAATCAGCCTTTAATGGTGGAGAGCCAAGCCAAATGCCTGCTGCTCAAGCAGGCAGGGCCCAGCCCTAAATTCCAGGTCACAGGGCAGTTTGCCAGGGCAGCTGGCTCATGGTGCTTCTGCCCCCTTCTGGATAACTTAGGAAAGGGCAGTCTCAGGTCTAGGGAGTTTCTCCAGGGCTAAGGCCATGGAGAGATGAATGTTTAAGAGCCCAGTGACACTTGGAAAAACTGGCCTCATTCCTCAAAACTATTCTGGAAGGTCTTGCCAAGGGGAAACTAATCATGTAGCAACCCATTCATGCTCCCTCCCTCCTTTTTTAACACATATATTTATTTTTTAAAAGTCCCAAACCTCATTCTAAGTATTTACATATGCATAGAACTTAGAATAGTTTTTGTGCCATGCTCTATTTTACAGTGTAAATTGTATTGTATTGTACTTTTATTCTTTGACTTGCTTTTTTCACCTATCAGTATATCCTGGCAGGGTCAGGACTAGGGTGAGGCAACAGAGACCTGTATGACCCTGATAATGGCTTCCACATTTTGTGCGCTTTGTCAGTACATACAGGCCAGCTTCACTCTTTTTGACCCCTAAATAGCATTCTATGGTATGAATAGGCCATTATTAACCATTTCCCTCTTGATGAACCTTTAGGTCGTTTCCAATTTTTAGCTATTACTGAAATACTATGTTGAAATCCTTACAGATGCCTCCTTGTGGATATAGTCAAAGTTATAATTTTTTACTTTATGGTTTGTGTATTTTATATCTTGTTTAAGAGGCCTCACCTACTTTAAGGTTACATAGTGTCTTCCTATATTTCCTTTTCTTTCTTTTTTTTTTTTTTTTTCATTTTGGACCTCAGGTGCAGAGTTGAGTTCATCATATTCCTCACCTCTTCAATTCATACTCCATGTAGTTGTCATTAGTCCATATAAGACATTTTTTTAAAATTCCCTTTTGTCCCTATTTTCCACTCCCATTCCCCCTGCCCACCCTAGACAATCCTCCTGATGTGTTTAATAGTTATAATAGTGTTTGTATGTTTCCTTATAAAATATGTAGTATATATATGGAATATTTATTTAAATGATATTGTGCTGTAGACCTTATTCTATTTCTTACTACTTTCCTTCAACACCATTTTACAGGCTATCCACGTGGCTGTGGTACATGCAATCTTTTGCTCCTAATCGCTCTACTCATCCCTTCCCCCCGTAGGGAGCCCCCGGAGCCTTCAGATCCCATTAGCACAAACAGCCCTGCAAGGGACAACCTCATGTATGGTTGGTCCTATGTGAGAAGTTTTCTACGGTGTATTTCCAGATTGCTTACCTTTTCTTCTAATACGTTTTTATTTATTTTTTTCTTCTATTCACATGTTCATCCACATTTGGTTAGTCTGTCTGAGCACATTTAGCTTTTGCTATGATCTTGACTCGATTCATTCTTGAAATTTTCTTTCGGCAAAAAATATCCCTAATTTCCATTTTGATCATGTTTCTTTGACATTGTTTGAGCTAGGGTTTGGTGTGGGGAGGTGTTTGTTTTGTTTGTTTGATTTGTGTTAGATGATAATAATGTGACTTGGTTTGGGTCCCTCCTAAGACAAAAGTGAAACAAGGACTTTAGTAACAATAGTTTGTTTGGGAGGATATTTCAGGAAGACAATGAGGAAGAGGGGAGAGTGATACAAGGGAGAAGAGAAAGCCAATGAAAGATGCATCACTGAGCTGGTTATCACTGTGGACAATTGGCGCAATCTCCCTGGAGACCCTTTGAAGAACCATATAAAAACCACCTAGAATTGTCCCTCTGAAGAATGGGAGGTTGGGACATTTATCCATTAACCTTCATTCTCCACTGGCTGAGAGTTGCCCCTTGGAACAGACACACACACACACACACACACACACACACACACACACACACACACACTTTCCTGCTGTGGCCGTGCCTGCAAGTAGACTGAGCAAGCTTCTAAGCTAGGAGCAAAGCTGAGTGACTCTCTGGTGCTTGAGACAGGAGGCCATCAGCATTCACAGGAGCCTTGACTTTCGGCTGCCCTGTGGGTGTGCACGTCTTTGTCTGCCAGCTGCTCTCTGACCCACTTCTTTCCCTGCACTTGCTATTCATGTATTGACTACATCTGACCTCTCTGTCCTGACCCAGCAAGACCCCCTCAAACCTCTCCCTGGGCTGGACCTATTACAGCATGCCCCTGCCCCCCTGGCTTCAGGTCTTTTGCTCACCCCACTGTCTGGCCTTCAGCAGACCCCTCTGAAAATTTGGCACTTTCCTCCCACCCAGCAGATGTGCCCTTTTCATTTCTCTCTCCGGCTTCACTTTTACTTTCTTTCCCTCCTCTCTCCCCTTTTACACTGTAAGCCTGCCAGGATCCCCAGTAGCATCAGTGAACCCTACTCAGATCATTTGCTTACCTCTGCTCTCACAGAAAGTGCCCATATTCAGCTTCAAATAATAAAAATCAACAGAACAATGTCTAATACTATTTGAGCACTTACTAAGTAGCAAGCACTGTGTGAAATGCAATTTAGTCATTTCCTTACTTTATCTTCACAACAACAATCTCATGAAATAAGTACTATCATCATGTTAATTTCACAGACAAGGACGCTACCTTGGAGAAGACAACTTACCTAGCTGACGGCGATGGTCCTCAAGTGTGTACATCTGGCCTTGAGGATTTCTTTTTGACCACTCCAGTTAGCTCAGCCATTAACTTCCAACTGACCCTGGGAGAAGGGACTTCACTTCCTGTGCCTGGTTTTTGACTTTTCAAATAGAACTGTCTATATGGTTCCTTTTTTTCCCCTGACAAGATTATTGAAAGTATGAAGTGATATTTTTTTTTAAAATAATCAATATAACAGCCTGGCTATTTTTTCTTATTTGTTTTTTTTTTTTTTTTTTTTTTTTTTTTTTTTTTTTTTTGCGGTACGCGGGCCTCTCACTGTCGTGGCCTTTCCCGTTGCGCAGCACAGGCTCCGGACGCGCAGGCTCAGCGGCCATGGCTCACGGGCCCAGCCGCTCCGCGGCATGTGGGATCTTCCCGGACCGCGGCACGAACCCGTGTCCCCTGCATCGGCAGGCGGACCCTCAACCACTGCGCCACCAGGGAAGCCCATTTGTTTTGTTTTGATTTTTGTTTGTTTTTTGTTTTCTTGGTTCATGGTGTTACCACCATGTGATACTTTCTTCCCAGGAGCAGCCCTAATGGATTTCTCCCCCAGCCTCCAGATACCTGAAATTCTACAATAGAGATTTATTTATTTGATGTCAGCACAGAGTTCTATGAGAGAGGATAGGGAATAATACTTCTCAGCCATTCCTACCTTAACATGAATGAATTTATGACCTTTTCTGAGAGCTAGTTTTGAAAGAGGAGATAGAGAAGATACATGAATGCACTAAGCCTGGGTTAAAGGGAAGCCACACTAGGTCATCACCCTAGAAAAGCTCTTGCACCTGTGCACCAGGGTTTACATGCAAGAATGTTCTTGGCAGCTTTGCTCCTAATAGTCTCAAACTGGAAACAACCCTATCCATCAAGAATAGAATGGAAAAATGCATTGTAGAGTATTCATACGAGGGAATACAATACAGCAATGAAAGTAAGTGACTTACGGCTACAAGGCCAGTGACGTTTGAATCTCACAGACATAATGTTGAGGGAAAGAATGTTGACCCAGAAGTATGTATTCACTAGAAATCCATACATGTAAAGCTTAAAGATAGGTGGTAAGATTATGAAGAATAAGAGGGACATTACTATCATGAACATCAGGATAATAGTAATCAATTCTAATGGGGAGGGAGGGGGTCGTGACTACTCAGGGGACACACAAGGGCTTCTTGGATGCTTATAGTTACTATTTCTTGAACTGACTGCTGGTTATGCAGAGAGTTGCTTTACAGTTATAGTCAGCCCTCCCGTGTCCATGGATGCAGAACCACGATCCAGAGAGCTGACTGTACTATACTACACCATTTTATATAAGGGACTTGTGCATCCGCAGATTCTGGTATCCGTGGAACCAATCCCCAGCAGATACCAAGGGATGACTATTAGTAAACTGTTTTATCTCCCTCTTTTGAAAAACAAAAAGAAAGGAAGGAAGGAGGGAAGGGAGGGAGGGAGGGAGGAAGTACAGGAAAGCCAGCCCCCCAAAGCAGACCTCATTTCTTTGTATAGCTAATCCAGACAGGTTCTAGGAGACCTGGAAAAGAAGTGGTCGGGTTTGGGACAGGTGGCAGAAGGCTCTGTACTTAGCATCTGTGGATATTCAACTGCACTAGATACTGCCAAACAGTTTTCCAAAATGATTTAACCAATTTATTCTCTCACCAGCCAAGAGTTTCCATTGTTTTGCATCTTCACTATCATTTGATATTGTCGATTTTAAAATTTTTGTTTCTTTTGTAAGATGTTTATGGGTATCTCTTTATTGTCTGAAGTCACTTTATTCTAGAAATTAATGTACTTGAGCATCTTTTTGATATATATTTTTTGTCTTTTGTGAAATGCCTATTCAAGTCTTTTGCCCATTTTTTTCTGTTGGGTTATTTGTCTTTTTCTTATTGATCGATTGGAATATGTATATTTTAAATATTAGGGCTCTGCTAGTTGAAAATATCTTTTCCCATTCGATGACTTGTTGCCTGTATTTTTCTAGGTGGGAGGGACAGAGGCAGCAAGTGTTTGCTGCCTCTGAATTCCTCTGCCTACTGCTTGGGTGCCTCAGGGAGTTTGCTCAGCCTTCATGGGCAGTGGCTGCCATTTCTGATGCAACTTAGAGTTCCTGTTCCCACAACCAGTGGCTCTGCTGTCCCTTCCAGAAGCAAGCTGCCCAGGAAGCAAGTGACCCCTGTGAAAATAACAATGTGAGCCCTGTTTCATGTTTTCTTTCCTCCTACTCTCTTTCCATTAGCAGAGAAAATGAAGTTTTGGCACTGTCTCCACCGCATAATCCTTTACTTCATACATCAGTGCCAAAGAGAATAAAATAGGAAAGGACTTAGAAGTCGGCCAATTTCTGAAGCCCTTTGTTACTGGCCTGGATTTTACCGTCTGGACAATAGGAAACGCTACCTGAGAATGGTGAGCACGGCTGTGCCAGGGCGGATCGAGGCGCTCACACCTTGCCAGGGGGCAATGGGTCACATTACCTGCATCAGCCTGTGAAGCGACATAAAGAATGTTACTAATGGGCTAGGAGGTCACTAGCAACCCTCCCTGCAATACCTATTTGAACTTGGAAACTGACTTCCAGAGAAGTGAGAGGTACTTGAGTGGTAGATATACTATTATTCTACGCTAATTCTCCCTGAGAGGAGGCCTGACTTTCTGGTGAGGAGTATGTGGTAGATCCTGAAGTTATGGTCAATTTAAATCATTAATTTTCGCACGTGACAGGGACAAAAATTTTTGAAGTGTAATTCATCAGCCCCCCACCCCTTAGTCCCCTACAACATTGCCCCTTCTCTCACCCCAAACTCTTGAGGACAAGTCTTGGTTTATGTGACCTGGAAATCCAGTGCAGACTGTGGGGTGGGGGAGAGTGGAGAGAGGCCACCACAGGCTCCCTCCCTGGAGATCTACTTTGAGGCTGGAGAACTTGCTGTCTTTCAGACCATATGGACAATGTTAGTCCTTCCTCAACTGACCTCTCTGAGGAGGTTTAGTAAAGGCTTTGCTGACCTCAGAGATATTTAATAAAGGTTTTGTTACTTTCAAGGCTGTCTAGAGTCATCTTCTTTTTTTAAAAAAAATAAGCTTTTTTTTTTTTTGGCCACACTCCGCGCCATGCAGGATCTTAGTTCCCTGACCAGGGATCGAACCCGTGCCCCCTGCAGTGGAAGCGCAGAATCAACCACTGGACCGCATGGGAAGTCCCTTGGGTTTCTTTTGACCAGGATGTGACGCTAAGGTAGGACTTAGGGAAGGAAACGGAGGCTCAGAGGTATCTGGGTCATACTCACGTGCCTCCGTTTATCTGCACCAGCAGATTCTCTACACAAACAACATGCGTTCTTCTGGTACGGCTGGACAGGATGTAAAATTCTTGGAAACTGGGACCCATGGGCCCCCCTGGACTTCCCCACAGGCACAGCCAGAAGTCTGCTCCAGCTCTGAAACCTGCAGCTGCCCTGCTGGCACCCATGCTGCAGAAACGATTAGACCTGTGGGTCCCCTATACACATGTGAATTGTCTCTGAAACCTTAGGACAGAACTTTACATTGAACCTTATCAGATTCAGTCCATCGTTCCATCCAATGAGGTCTGTTTTAGGTTGGTTTTTCTCAGAAGCCACCCCTGAGATGAGAATTTGAGTGCAAGTACTTTATTTAGGAAGCATCCTGGGAAGCACCAGTGGGCGCTAGAGGAAGGGTGGGCCCAGCTGCTGCCCCTCACCAGTGAGGTGAGCCAAGGAGTTCAGCGATGGCCGGTGTGCACCCAGCAGCACCCAGATCCCTAATCCGACCTCCAGAGCATCTTGGCCACTGCTTCTCTTCTGCCTTCCAAATCTCTTGTAATTTTTCTGTCATGGCCAAGCCTAACGTGAACAATACAGGGGAGGGAATTCTGGAAAATGTAGCTACAGCTGAGCTATGTTGACAGGGTACAAAACCCTCCACAATTCTCCCAGTGACTGCAAAGAGGATACGGTTCTGAGTCCACAAATTCTGACTTGAAGAAGAGCATTTTCTTTGTTTTCCGTATCAGTTGAGTTTCTGCCTCGGAGCCCCACTCTGACAGACAGGCAAAATACAGTCGTCCCTCGGTATCCTCGGGGGATTGGTTCCAGGACCCCCCCGCAGAACCAAAACTCTGTGGATGCTCAAGTCCCTTTTATAAAATGGCTAGTACAGTCAGCCCTCAGCATCCACAGGTTCCACATGAGGTGAAGATTCCATGATCTGCCCCAATTCCAGTCAGTGACAGTTGAAGGTTTACACGGAGACAGACACTGTGCCTTTCCCAGGACCCTTCAGATCTAGTGACAGCTTTGTTCCCATGACCAACTTAGGACATAGGACTTGTTTGCACGGCTAAGGGCCCCAGTGCCTTTCCTCTCCGGGTCTTTGCCACCTCTCTGGGGGCCCTACCAGGAAGCCAGGACTAAAGGCGATCAGTTCCCTTCAACTTTCTTGTTAAAGACATTCCACTGAAAAATGAAAGTCTCTACCTTCTGCCCTTTCATACACCTTCTCTGAGGTAATAAAGCATAAAGCTCCCTGCTTGATGGGAAAGAGAATACCCAGGGAGAAAAAAATTCATCTTTTAAAATGCTGTCCAAGCACCTGGGGTTGCGGTGGCTCTTCTTCTGTGTCCGGACAAGGACACTTAAGTGGTAACAGCGCTGGAGTTGGGAGCCAGTGTTCCCCTTGGCTGTCACCACCCTCTTTGCCTTGCCCCCAGCTCAGGACTGTTCTCCTGGTTGTGCTGAGGCAATGCGCTGGGAAGGGAGTGAGGCCTGCAGTGGGTAGGCGACTCCTGGACACCCTGACCCTGAGGGACTGAGAGACACATGCTGTTGAGGAAATGATGCATCTTGCTGCCAGCAGCACTGCTCCTGGTTTCTATGGGCCTGGCAAGCCTGCCTGTTCCCGTGACCCCGCCGTGAGAACTGCTGATCACTTTGTTTTATATTCCCCCCAGCAAAGAAAATGCTGCCACTCAGTCAGCCACCATCGCAAGGCTTGAAAGAAGCAAGATCTGCTAAATGAAACACACTTTCATATGATAACTGACAGAAGCATAGAGATTTTAAAAAATGAATTAAAGGAAAAAGCCCATCTCACTGGATCTCATAAGTGGATGCCTGACCCACACAGGCCAAGCCCTGGGAACCATCAAAGCAGCTGGATATAAGTCTAGGCAGACCTGTGGGTCTCAGTTAAAGCTGTAGAATTAAAGTTAGTGCAGGGAGGCCTCCAGGGGAAAAAAGCAGCAAGTTTCAAGCATTCCAATGATGCTGATATGCAGTGAGCTGGGCCTTATGCTGTTCTTTACAGTAAGAAGTGATGCATTGTATGTATATACATACATACGTGGTATATGGAGACTGTGTGTGCACTGGGGACCTCTGTTGCATTGCATGTACCACAGAGCACAGAGAACAGAGTTGCATGATTCCATCACCTATTGAAACATCTGTTACTAAAGAGCTACTTAATGAGTTTCTTCTGGCTGAGCCTTAAACTATAAAATTCTTGTTTTAATTAACTAATTAATTTGGCTGCACCAGGTCTTAATTGCAGCACTCGGGATCTTCACTGCAGCATGTGGGCTCTTAGTTGCAGCATGTGGGCTCTTAGTTGCGGCATGTGGGGTTTATTCCCTGACCAGGGATTGAACCTGGGCCCCCTGCATTGGGAGCGTGGAGTCCCAATCACTGGACCACCAGGGAAGTCCCTAAAATTCTTAATAATTTATTCAGAGCAATATAACTTCCAACACACAAAAATGCTTACATCTTCATTCATATGTTCATCTATCCACTTTGACTACGTAGCCGTCAGTTAGCTGTTTCTCAGGGTGATGTTCGGCAGTCTGCTGCTTAGCCATCCTTTTCCAGCTAGTTTCTGAAAATAGTTGCTTAACTGAATGTTCTCTCCGAGAGAAATTTCATACCACTGTCAAGGATTTGGCTGCACACTGTGTTTTAGACTAGTTACACTTGACACCCCTTTCAGTTTAATTCCTGATTTTATTATACATACCTCTTCCCCCTGCCCTGCCCTAGGTGCATGCTCCACATCCCCCATGCCCCGCACATGTACTCAGTGGCGTTGTGCTGTCAGAAGATACTATTGTAATGTTGGTTTAATGATTTTGTGTTCAGGTTGATGAACTCCACTAAAGGATTTTTGTTTATAACAATGTTTTTATTAGTGATAACAGAAAAAAATGGAGAACGGCTGTAGTTGTGAAGGGATAACTGATTAAAAACCTGAGTTTGCTGCTCAGGTGACAGGTGTGCTACTCACGAGCACACCAGTGAGCATCTCCTGGTTCCAGTACAGCACCATTTGGAGCATAAAGACACCTAACTGGTACCGTAAATACAGTCTTTAGCTATTTGTATTTCTATATAATCTGTACATCTCTACATCTTTTATGACACTGTCTCTTGCTATGATAAACGCTGGAGCAGCTGTTGATTGCCTCACCACTGAGTCTGGTTCTGATGAGAATACATGCTGAGGTGTGGATAGGCAACTCTTAATCCACCAGCTCTTGCCCACTATTTTCCCAGTTGCCAGGAGGAGTAGCTGGGCAGTCCTCTCCAGAATATCAGAAGCTCTATGAGAGGAGCCTCACAGGATTGGTGGAGCAGCTGGGGGAGAAACGAGAACTATTTAAAAGAAGTGTTTGACAAATGAACTTATCTATGAAACAGAAACAGATTCACAGACATAGAGAACAGACTTGTGGTTGCCAAGTTGGGGGGGGTGGGGGAGGGATGGAGTGGGAGTTTGCGATTAGCAGGTGCAAACTATTATATATAGAATGGATTAAAAAACAAGGTCCTACTGTAGGACACAGGGAACTATATTCAATATCCTGTGATAAACCGTAATGGAAAAGAATATGAAGAAGAATGTATATGCGTGTGTGTGTGTGTGTGTGTGTGTGTGTGTGTATAACTGAATCACTTTGCTGTACAGTAGAAATTACCACAACATTGTAAATCAACTATACTTCAATAAAATAAATTAAAATAAAAAAAGAAATGTTTGAGGCTAAATGATGCTGGGCTTCCCCTTCTCCTGGATTCTCACATATCGAATGTGGAAGAGAAAAAAGGAAAAAGCAAAATGACAGCATTTAAAGATGTTCCTGTGGCACATGATTTTTCTTTGAAGTTCTCTCCTCTAAGCAGTAATTCAGCCAAACTCTTGTTTTAAGATTCTTGTGAAATGACAAGATCACAGAGAGGATGTTATTATTACTGCAATAATGTATGCTTCATTTTTCCGTTACTGAAGGAGAAAACTCTCTGGGGAGTGAAATTCAACACTTAATTTAACAATAGCATCTCATACTAATTCACGTTGAAATATGAAACCAATCCAGTTAAGAAAACATCCAGATAAAATGAAATGGGCCATGATAATGGTATGGTCTTTCAGTTATGGGTCTCATGTTGTGAGGATTACAAACTCTGTCCTAAATGTAAAGTAAGGTTCTCAGTATCCCTGGTGGTAAATATAAAGGCAGTCACTTCACAGATGAGAAAATTAAGACAAGGGTCTCTGTGACTGGTTCAGGATGAATGAGAAGTCGCAGAAAGGATGCAGATACTGAATTCCTGGTTTCAGCTCCTAGCCTCAGCTGCTTATCTAATGCTGCAAATTCTGACCAGAGTTAGGAGGTTTGACTGAGACACTGTAGACAAACTGAATTGGGAAAAGAGCCCCTAGACTTTCTGCTAAATCATAAATATATGTTGCACTCTCACTCTTTACATATGTCAAAGATTGTGCTAGCCACTGGGCTTCTAAAAATGAATAAGATACAATTCTTAGGTTCAAGAAACTCAATTCTAGTAGTGGGAGAAACATGTGAATAATCGTTACTACACCCATCTACTCAGCCTACTCCCATTCCTGGCCTAATTTGGCCTAAGGTCTTTCCGATTTCAGTTGAGATAGCCCTTCCTCCAGGAGGTCTTTCTAGATCCGTCCACCCCACCCAAGTCAAGGATAGGTTGTCCTCCTATATACTCCCATAACATCCTGTACTTCCCCTATATATGTAGTCCTGACAACGCAGTACACTATCTGCCTGATTACTTGTCCTAGTCCCTTCTAGACTAAGCTTGGTAAAGGGAAAATTTGTGCTGGTCTTTTTCACCATGTATACCGCAACAGCTGCATGTAATGGACAATAAAGAAGTATTTGCTCAATGAATGAATGAATGAAGCATTTATCACCAATCTCACTCCTTTTGATACTTACCACACACTGCATATACTGTTACTTCCCTGTCTTCCAAACTGGATTATAAACTTGCTGGGTCAGGAACTCTCACTTACATATGATATACCACTTAGCACCTACTCTGGTGTTAAACACACAATAGGCATCCATTCACTCGCTTTTTAATTTGACAAGTGTATGTAGTGTGTTTACAATGAGGAAGATCAGTGTGGAGTTTGGGAGAAGGGAGGTTGGAGAGGAGGAAGCTGGAAATGAGTCTGATTGAAAGCTCCTAACTACTTAAATTTTTTTTTATCATACAGTGGGTGTGGCCTTAATCACAGAGAAAAAAAACTTATCTATTACCTGCTTAGTAAAAGATGTTTGTTATATTTCCAGTTGCTAAGGGAGCAAAGAATCAACGTTTAAAAATAGATTTTTGGGGCTTCCCTGGTGGCGCAGTGGTTGAGAGTCCGCCTGCCGATGCAGAGGACACGGG
>NW_006787038.1:872727-877532 GCF_000442215.2 Lipotes vexillifer
ACTGAAAAAAAAAAAAAAAAAAAAAAAGATTTTTGAAAAGCATCTAACATGGAACATGGAGGAGAAGAGAGCAGGAGAGAAATAATATGACCAAATAATTACAAGGGACCAGCGTCTTAGCAAGGGAGGAGCTGCCTCATGTATTCTGTAATATGTGTGGTTTGGCAGAGATGAGATGAAAGCGTCCTCTTCCCTCCTGTTAAAGGATAATTATTTTTAAAAAGTAAAATCATGACTCATACAAATGGAAAATTAGTGTGTGTCCAAGATTTATTTAACTCATTAATTAATGAGGGTACCAGTAAGATACTACAGCTGATTCAAAAGATAATCTGGAGAGTAGACACATATATATTTCAGCAACGCTGAAATTAATTTGCTTAATAGACACAGCACTGGTTTCTTGGGTGAGTGGGAGAGAGTTCAACTGTACTCCAGCAACAACTTGCTTTTATATTTCTATGGGCAAGGATCATTTGCACTGTTATCAGTTTCTTTGCAACACAGAGTTGTAAATTAGCTCAAAGACAATGAAAGGTGGAGAGATTCTGCTAGACTGAGCACCTAGTAATCTTTCCCACCAAGTTCCAAGTCTTTCACAATTTTTCCCGACACTAATAAAGCCTGCAACTTGTCCTCCAACATAAGGCTTCACTGTGTGAAGGCTTAGTGTTCCTCTGAAAAGATTTCAGAAAAATAAAGGGTTTTTAAAGATTAACCATAGTAAGCTGAAATCTCTGGGCTACACGGATAAAACCATTGAATGGAATAAAAATCTCAGTTCTATATAGACGCTTGTGTGTTCCAAAAGCCGACCTGATCTTTTTTGGGGGGAATGTAACTCTCATGTCCTCCTAAAATAATATGTCTGGCATTTAACTTTTTTGTTATCATGAAATATTTTATGAATACAAAAGTTTATAGGATAATATAAGAAACGTCCAGGGAATTCCCTGGTGGTCCAGTGGTTAGGACTTCGAGCTCTCACTGCTGAGGGCCTGGGTCTGAGGGCCTGGCAAGCTGCGAGGGGCGGCCAAAAACTAAAAAAAAAAAAAAAAAGAAACATCCAGATACCACTCAGTTTGAGAAATACAGTTTTATTTTCCCACTTCCTGGATCTTATTTCTCTCCCTTCAGAAGTAACCACTCTCAATGTGGATTGGCAGTTTATCATTCCCTTGCATGTTTTTATGCTTTTACAACAGAAGTTGTATCCATAAACAACATACAGTATTGTTTTGCATGTTTTTAAACTTTATATAAATGGAATCATACTGTTGTTTCCTTCTGTAACTTGTTTTTTCTGTTCAACATTATGTTTCTGAGATTTCAGATTTGATATTATTTTTGTTAAAAATGATGGCTTAGAAACGAGTGCTTGGTTGGGAACAGGAATGGGAACCAGGTATAATTTTGATCCATTATTCATTATTATTAAAGTCCTGGTCATATAGGCATAGAAACAGTACATGGAAAGGACAGAGGTGATCAACTGATGGCAGTATTTTAAAGAATTTCGAAAAAATGTTCTAGGAAAGGTAACTTTATACACTACTATTTAAATAAATGGTAGCTTAATTTACTACTATTTTAAAAACTAACCAAGTTATTTGATCTTGGGAAAATCATATAGTTTTTCTTCTTCTTCTGTAAATGAGGGAGCTGAGTTAGATCAGAGTTCCTCAAAAGGTGTTTTTTTTTTTCCCCATGCCTCTTTTGATGCACACAAAAATCTCAAGTCCTTCTCTAAAATTATTTGGAACTAAAAAATAAACTAAATAGACTTCCAGTAATGGCCAAGTAAGGAGACTGGCAAATCCACTCCCCCCAAAACCAAACTATAAAGAGGGACAATAAACAACCATTTTACACTCTGGAAATTGATCAAAGGCACATAACAACCTGAGAAGAATTTATGCTTGACATGAACTGCTGAATTTCTGGTAAGAACAAAGGGAATTTGAGATGTTTTGGCCTGGAGCTACTCCTATTCCCCACCCCCACCCCCAGCTCAATACATGGAGGTTCTGCCAGGATGGGGCAGGCCATGAGCAGCTTTTCTGCTGTGGCCAAAGGGAGATGTTTGTTTTTAAATTTATTTTATTTATTTATTTATTTTTGGCTACGTTGGGTCTTCGATGCTGCGCTCGGGCTTTCTCTAGTTGCGTCGAGCGGGGGCTACTCTTCATGGCGGTGCGCGGGCTTCTCATTGCGGTGGCTTCTTTTGTTGCGGGGCACGGGCTCTAGGCGCGCGGGCTTCAGTAGTTGTGGCTCGCGGGCTCTAGAGTGCAGGCTCAGTAGCTGTGGCGCATGGGCTTAGTTGCTCCGCGGCATGTGGGATCTTCGCGGACCAGGGCTCGAACCCTTGTCCCCTCCGTTGGCAGGCAGATTCTTAACCACTGCGCCACCAGGGAAGCCCAGAGAGACGTTTTATCTGGAGCTTTATCTGGCCCACACTCAGAGGTACTGCCAGTGGAAGTGACATCTCCAGTGCAGGTGAGCAGGAGAAGGTCAACAGCTTGGTCGCACTAGCCTGAGGCTGCAGCTGTGGTTGGAGCAAAGCATAATCCTAATTAAGGCTGCATACACGCAGAGTGGAGACCAAATTTAGCTCAGGCAGGAAGAAAGCCAGTGAGCAAGAAGGAACGGAGGCAGGAAAAAAAGGAAAAACTGGAGGGAAAGAAAGAAGAAAAAGAGAAGGATTGAAACAAATAAAAATGGCAGAAACAACAGCCCCAGGGCAGAAAATTTCAGAATCCATGTTTGTTACAATATATTCCCTAACATGTCAAATTTTCAACAGAAAATTATGGGATCTGCAAAGAAACAGGAAAGTGTAACCCATACTTACGGGGAAAAAAGCAGTTAATAGAAATGGCCTCTCAGTGTTCCCAGAGGTTGAAGTTAGCAGACAAAGACTTTAAATCAGCTTTTATAAACATGTGCAAAGAACTACAGAAAAGCTTATTTAAAGAGCATGACAACAATGCATCAACAAATACAGGTTCTCTATAAGGATACAGAAAATTTTAAAAAGAGAACCAAATGAGAATTCTGAAACAGAAGAGTACAATAACTGAAAAATTCACTAGAGGGGCTCAACAGCAGGTTTGAGGTGGCAGAAATGAACTGGAAGATAGATCAATAGAAATAACTCAATCTGAAAACAGAGAGAAAAAAAGACTGAAGAAAAATGAACAGAACTTCAGAGACCTGTAGGATAACATTAAGATACTAACATACATGTAACGGTGATTCCAGAAGGAGAAGGGAGAGAGAAAGGGGCAGAAAAAATTTTTGAAGAAATAATGGCTGAAAACTTCTTAAATTTGATGAATGACATTAATCCACACATCCACAAAGCTCACTAAGGGAATATTAAGATCTTTCAGATTTTTCTACTGTATAATCACTGAGGCAGGAGATAGATGGGCCCCAATCTGAACAGCTGGTGTTTCTCCCCTTTGGACAGGTACTCAAAAGTAGCAGGAGCTAGAGAGGAGCTGAGCCCTGCCCAGATAAGAGATAAAAGACCACATATTTCTCATTCTCGGAGTCAAGGAGGCCTTCCCGACTATACACACGCAGAAAGGCTCCTTGAAGGTCAAAAAGGGAGGGGGAGCCACCACATAGTAGGTGATGTAGAGGCCTACCCATAGGCCTCTTTACTAGAATCCATCTTGGCTAAGAGATGCACACGCACACATGGGAGGGCCCTGAGATATACCAAATATGGACTCAGAACAAGATGATTGGCTAAAGGAAACCCAGAAGAAATGCCTCATAATAGTGATTCAAATGACCACGAGGGCACGACTCTCTCTCTAAATCTGCCCATGTGTCTATCCACACGTACACTTTTTCCTCCTAATAAATATTTTACTTGTTTCATTACTTTCCGTCTCTATGTGTAAATTCATTTCTACACAGCTCATGGGCCAGAGCCTTGTCACTGGCCACTGGTCCCTTGTGGTCTAGTGGCTAGGATTCAGCAGTCTCACTGCAACGGCCCGACCTCTGTCTCCGGCTGGGAACCGAAATCCTGCTTCAAGCCACTGCAGGCTGAGGCCACCTGAGATCATCACCACTTTTTTTCCTCACTTGCACTTTATTTCAGTGCAAGTATCCTGCTCCTCAACACAATATCCCTGTTGTATTGTGATTTATAATAACAAATACCTATTTGGTCTTTACCCATTTCTGGCACTAAGCTCCTAAAACCCTTGGAACTTCAAAAGTGATGAGGGAATCAAGGTATCTTTTGTTATGTTTATGAGGTGACTTTTGGAAAGCCTACTGGTAACCTAAAGAAGGGAGTTGGTTGCCAGGGTAACCAACCAAGTGATTAGAGGATTGGAACTTTCAGTTTTCCTACCCTCCCATCTCCAGAGAGGGGAGAGGGGCTGGAGACTGAGTTCAGTCACAATAGGCAATGACTTAATCAATCGTGCCTATATAATGAAGCCTCCATAAAAATCCAAAAGGACAGGGTTTGGAGAGCTTCCAGGTTAGTGAACACGTGGGGAAGCAGGGAGACTGTCCAGCTTGGAGAGGGCGTGGAAGCTCTGCACCCTTTCCCCATACTTGCCCTATGCATCACTCTTATCTGACTGTTCCTGAGTTATAGCCTTTTATAATAACTGGTAATCTATTAGGTAAAATGTTTCTCTGAATTCTGTGAGCTGCTCTAGAAAACTGATTGAATCCAAGCAGAGGATCATTGGGACTTCCAATCTATAGCCTGTTTCTCAGAAGCACAGGTGGACTTTCGATTGGCATCTGAATGTGTGTGTGTGTGTGGGCGG
>NW_006787038.1:877891-882834 GCF_000442215.2 Lipotes vexillifer
AATCTTATAGGACTGACCATGTAACCTGTGGGATCTGATATTATCTCCAGGTAGATAGTATCAGAATTGAGTTGAATTGTAAGTCACCCAAGCTGGTGTCTGAGCATTGCTTGATAGTGTGTGGGAAACCCCCCTAACTGGAATTGGGTGCAGAATCCAAATTGGGTGCAGAATCTTAGTCCCCCTAGATTTCGCATCCACTGATAATTCTCGTCTGATGCAATCTTTACTATGAAAGCTGTACAATACTCTAATATTTTACATTTAGTATTTATGATACTCTAGTACTTCCCCTACATTTAGCAGCTAGCTCTCAGCATCCTACTGTAAGGAAGAACACTCCATTCTCTCTGTTTGCTTATTATTGGTTTAGATTCATAAATTTCTATGTTTATGATGTTTGTAAAGCATTATTGTAATTAATTATTTTGGTGCTCAAGTTGTCCCAGATTTGGCCAGTAGGATCCCCTTCAAGCTGGCTTCTGTGTCCCTGTGACATACCTCATCATTTTTGGTGGCAAAAATATGTTCACTGGACTTCCCTAGCCATTCAGTGGTTAAGACTCTGTGCTTCCACTGCAGGGGGCATGGGTTTGCTCCCTGGTTGGGGAACTAAGATTCCACATGCCATGCAGTGCAGCCAAAAAAAAAGATGTTCAGGCTCATCTGGTTCGGGCTTACCCTGACCCAGCCCTGGAGTCTACCATTTCTCTCATTTTTTTTTTTTTTGGCCACACCATGCAGCTTGATCTCAGTTCCCCAATCAGGGACTGAACCCGGGGAACAGCAGTAAAAGCCTGGAATCCCAACCGCTAGGCCACCAGGGAACTCCTTTAGTGGACATATTAGGTTATCTACTGCTGCATAACCAAATACCCCAAAACTTAGCAGCTTAAAACAATGAACAATTATTATCTAACACAGTTTCTGAGGTTTAGGATTTGGGGAGAGGTTTAACTAGGTAGTTCTGGAAAATTTTCTCTCCTCTCATGAGGACACAATTAATACACTCAGTTCTTGAATTTTTGGAAATAGGAACTCATTCTGGGGAGAAAAATCACACTTGTTACAAGGAGTTCACAGACCCTCTATCAAGAGAGTCAAAACTAATTTAATATTGCAGGGTTTCTTTTCTACTTTGAGAGAGTCTTTTAAAATCAAGTTCTAGACTATATTTTATGCTATTATTTTTAGTCTGTTAGAGTATTTTCTTTTCCATTAGTTGGTTCAATTTATTACAACAAAACGTTATCGAAGGTCTACCTGTACAAGATAGATAAAAGAAGTAAGTTTCTCCTCCTGCGTGAAAAAGTTTGCACAGTAGTATAATCCTTCTAGTCCTTTCCTGAAGCTTTTCCGAAGAAGTAAAAATTTCAGAGGTGAAGCTACCAGGAGCTCCAGGCTGTTTAATGATTCTTACCCACTTGCTCACAATCCCAATCGTCTTTCAGCTACTGAATACTATGATTTATGCTGAGCTATTAGCTCTGACATGAATATAATATAAATAGCAATTATTCAGAATGGTCTCCCTTAGGGTTTGGAGTCTCTGGGGAATCCCAGCTATCCTAGGAATAAGCCTTGCTCAACCTAGTTCAACACAGAAGGAGGCAATTAACAATTATGAAACTGAGATGCCAGGTCACACTGGGTAATCCATCTTTGAGGAAGTTGGGATTGTTTGCGAAACAAAAGACAGCCCTGTTGTAAGGGAAGGAGTCCTGGGCCAGCAGTCTGGAGAGACTATGTAACCCCAGCACTTCCCGTAACCAGCTGAAAGGTAGATGGTCCAATCACAGCAGTTCTCCAAGCCTCAGTTTCCTCGGCTATAAAACGAAGGGTAGGCTTGTCGGGCCCCTAACTAACTGTAATTTTCCAACCTGAGGTTCAGGGAGAAATCCATAATACAAAATTCCTTCAAAGTACTGCTAGAAGTGAACTCACTGGTCAAGGTTGAACGACTTGTTCTTTGGGTCCACGTAGTAGGGGCTGCCATAGGCCACCAATCCCGGTTAACTTATTAATACACTTTGCCCATACATGTGACTAGTCTTTAAATCTCCGCACCTTCCCAACCTTCCACGGAAACGCTGTGACCCAGTCAGGCCTGTAGCCTAAACTTCAAAACCCCGCCCCTGGGAGGGGAGGGGGTGAGGAGCCGAGGTCTAGTCGTGCGCCTGCGTACTGAGGTCGGAGGGCCGAGGTCGCGCGGCGAACCCCTCGCAAGCTCTGCAAACCGCGCGAGATTTCCTCCCGAGCTCCTTGGCGGTGAGTGAAGCGCGGGGCTCCGCCGGCCGGGCCTGTTAGGGCTGGGGAAACCGGGGCTGGCTCGGGCCCTTCAGGTGAGGGGGATCAAGGAACCAGGGTGACCTCCCGGCTTCCTCCCGGAGCTGCTGGCGACGCTAGCATTATTGCCTACGTCACTGGGATAGGGAATGCTCGAGAAGAAGCAGAAGCAGGGCTTTTTTTTGTTTTTTTTTTAGAATTGTTGGTAGTAAGCAACCTCAAGTTTGGACATAATTGTGTTTAAGGTGTCCTTGGGTTGTTCATTTAACACATATTTAATGGGCACCTACCATGTGCCAGGCATAGGGGGTGAACATAAATCACTGAACTAAACAGGCACGAGTCCCTATCTTGGTGTTTACATTCTGGGAAGTCAGTCTGAAATTCTGGGTTGTAGACGCAGATTTTTAGTAATTTACGTATGAGTGGTTGGTAGTAGGAGCCATAGAAGGTGAAGCCACTGAGAAATGGAAGAGCCATGCAGGAATCCCCACATACTAGGGGAAAGGAAGGAAAAAAACAGAAGTCTCAAAGGAAAGGAGAGCGACCGTCCAGAAAAAGTGGAGGAAATCCCAGAGATTTACACGTTTTGTAATAAAGCCATGGGCAACAGTCATTTGTGGCAGAATAATTGAGCAAGATCAGGGTAGAGAAGTTTTTTTTAAAGGTGTTAGGAATCTCATGTTATGGCAGTGGTGTGTGTTGTGTTTGCCTGTGGGTTCTAGTGCAGTCATTACCAGTTGTGCGACCATGGGCAAGTTATTAAACCTCTCTGTGCCTTGTTTTCCTCCTCTATATAATGGGAACAGTGACAGTACCATCCTCAGAGTGTTGTTGGATGGAGGGGTTAAAGGAGACAATGGCTATTAAGTCTTTAGCCCAGTTCCTGGCACTTAGGTACATTCAGGAAACAGGCTGAGAGAAGGAACTTTCCCAAGATCCCGCGTGATTAGAAGCAGGATATGTACTCTGCTTTTCCTAGTTGGGTGCCCTACCCCTTAATAATAGGCTGCAAGGTAGACATTCAGATAACACACTCTTTTTGACTGGCACTAGAAGTTTTCAGTTGATCATTGATCTGGTATTATTTTGGAATATTGTTTACCACCAGTTAGGAACCTACGGGCAAATATGGTCTGCTTGATGTCAGTCAATAAGGACTTGAGTTTTTTTTTCCCTCCCATTTGGGATGAATGACACCACCACCACCACACCTCCTTTCAGATCTAGAGCTGGTGTATCATATTGTATATTTTAATTTTGTGACTAAATTTCTTTATGTTTTAAATGTGTTGTTTGTTGTGCTATGGAGGTATATTGCATGATTATCCTACATTAGTTAATTGTAGTGTTTGATACTTGAAAACTTTCTAATTTAATACAGAGGGAGAAAACTTTAATAGTGTACTTTTCATGCTGATAAGCAGTATTTGGACAAATCTACAGTGTGCATAATTTCAAGTAATAAAACATACTTTGGAAGTAATTAGGGAAAAGGGTGGCAAATATGAAACTTCATTTGGAAAGACTCCTTTGAAAATTTAGCCATCTTGGTGCTGTTAATCACCACTTAAGGTCAGTTATCTTTGGATCCAGTATCAATTTGGAAAACTTTGCCTTTTAACCCTACGTAATTTACACACATGGTGATTCAATAGGAGATTTTCTTTAAAAAAATACATTTAGCTCTGCAAGACATTATGGACTTCTCGCTGTGATGAAATAGGATGCACACAGCACCACCTTTAAAGATTCTTGCCTAAAAAGTCTGAACCTGCATCTAGTCAAACCTCTAGATCTAACTACCTGTCAAGGATAAGAGGGGAGATAGAAGAATGAAGTAAATGACATGAGAAAAATAATAATAAAAAAATAAAAATAGGGACTTCCCTGGCGGTCCAGTGGTTAAGACTCCGCGCTTCCACTGCTGGGGCCACGGATTCCATCCCTGGTCAGGGAACTAAGATCCTGCATGCTGCTCAGCCAAAAAAAAAAAAAGACACTATGAGGATGCAATCAAAGGTCATTCATCAGACAAAGGAATGAAGAAACATGTTTTTTCAACAATCAGTGACATGAAATAAAAAAGGGCAGACTCAAAAATACAGTATATGGACCTTGATTCTAACGAACCAACTGTAAAAAGACGGAATTTGAATGTGCACTAGGTATTAGATAATGTCAAGGAATTACCTGGCCTATTAATTCTGTTATGTTAATTGCATAGTGTTTATGTTTAAAACAACCTGTTACTAGAGATGCATAACTGAGGGATTTTTGAATGAAATAGGATGATGTCTGGGATTTTGTTTTAATGGGAAGCTGGGGAACGCAGTCCTTAGCTGGCAACATTGTGTCCGAAAGGAGAGAGTGGATATTGAGAGCAACCAGCCATTAAGGTCACAACCAGTGAGATTATAAATATATACATTATAAAAAGTAAGGAAGCAAATAGGATGAATATCCATGTTCTTCATTCTATTTTATGGAATGCCACTAACATCAGACATTTAGTTCTTAATTAGGAGCAAAATTCCTCTCCTCTTGAAAAGGGTACCTACAGAAGACTTGAACATTATTATGTGGCTATATACGTGAAAACCATGTTTGGAGGTGATTGGTGGGCAGTAGTGGAAAGAGTGAGGACAAGTGAGATC
>NW_006787038.1:882844-883687 GCF_000442215.2 Lipotes vexillifer
ATGCGGAGATTTATGTTTCAGTCCTAACTCCTCTGCTTAACTGCTATGTGATCTTGGGTACAAACTGTACCTCAATTTCTGTTGTAAAATAAGGATATTACCTATATACTTTGTTTTAAGAAATAAATAAATCTGTGTGAAAGTTCTCCGTAAGTTATCTCTATATAAATACTATGTTAAGCAAGATTTGAAAAATACCCCGTGATGATTATTTAACATTTTTCTGAGAAGTATACATAAATCTCAGGTCTACATAAGAAACTCAGGGGCTTCCCTGGTGGTGCAGTGGTTGAGAGTCCGCCTGCTGATGCAGGGGACACGGGTTTGTGCCCCGGTGTGGGAAGATCACACATGCCGCGGAGCGGCTGGGCCCATGAACCGTGGCCGCTGAGCCTGCACCTCCGGAGCCTGTGGTCCGCAGCGGGAGAGGCCACAGCAGTGAGAGGCCCGCATACCGGAAAAAAAAAAAAAAAAAACTCAGGTACTATATGGGATTAGAGAAATATGAAGAAATTCAAGAGTCCTGCAAATTTAGAAACTAGATTAGGAGTAGAGTAATGGGTAAATGAAATTACCCAGTGATACAAGGCAAGCATTATTAAATATCAAATGGATCTACAGATGGTTGTCAAATGTCTAAGTGTGCTGCTGTATAAACTTAGAAATGATGCTAAGAGCTAAATATATTGCAACTGTTGATAAGCAACAAGGATATATTGTATAGCATGGGGAATTATAGCCACTATCTTGTAATAACTTTTAGTGGAGTATAAGCTATAAAAATGTTGAATCACTATTCTCTACACCTGAAACTAATATAATAATTTTTTTTTTTTTTTTTTT
>NW_006787038.1:883743-900996 GCF_000442215.2 Lipotes vexillifer
CCCGCGTCTCCTGCATCGGCAGGCGGACTCTCAAGCACTGCGCCACCAGGGAAGCCCCTAATATAATAATTTAAATCAACTATAATTTAATAAAAAATATGTTGCAATTGTAAAAAAAAATAAGTCATTGATATAATTGTTGTTCTTGGGCTTCTCAATGTTATTAGGTACTAAAGAGGATGAAATAAAATATCTAATGAGAGAAGACAACTAGTAAATAATTTTAAAAAGGATAATACTTGCTTAGTAACTTAAAAATCAAACAACTTAGACATATAGGATGGAAATTTTTATGTAGTAGTTAAGTGATTGGAATGTCAGACAGCTTGGGTTTGGATCTCAACTCCACCACCTTAGGAAAGTGCTTAAACACTTCAAGGCACATTTCCGCATCTATAAATTGGGGATAATAATAAAATATTTAATAGGATTGTTAGATTAAATGAAATATATATTAAATATTATTAAATACTACATGAATATATATGTGCATATATATATATATATGTATACATGTTTCATAGCACAACAGTACTTGATACAGAATAACACTAACGGTCCGTTTTCATTTTTAGTGATGGATAAAGTAAGCATGCCGAAGTCAGATAGTGCTAGCATTGGAACTTCATTTTGCTTCTTTCATTAGCTCAGATTGTAAACCCAGAATAAACTGATCCTTTTTTACTCACTTGGCCATTCTATATTACATAATTTCCTAGAAGGTGAGGATTTTAAAATGCTTTTGATGTATTACTTTTATAATCAGCAGAACTATTAAGAAATTTCCATTTTGATAAATGAATAAAAGAATTTTTGAAAATTTGGTTACATCTCAATGTAACCAAACGGTTACATTAACCAAACGGTTAAACGGTTAGTGTTTTATTTGCTACTAGACTAACTGGCTAACTCTGGAGGAATATATCATATTGTTTTCTTTTAATCAAGCTACAGTAGGAGCCTTAATCATGATGGCTTGAAGATGAATGTGCTTGAATTATGAGGCCAAAAACATTTTGTTCCACTCAATCTTCAGTGAATTTGTTCTTAATAGTCAAATATTCTAATTAGATTTAGTCTTTCTTCATATATTTGCTTTAGGAGGCAAACTCTAACAGGAGACTACATCTTTTTTGGATCCTAAATATGATTTTTCCTTTCCTTGTTCAGAAACACAAATGTACATTTTTTTTAACTTTTAAATTGTTGAATATTTGTGATTTAAAACTTTTGTGATTTATAGGAGTTACTACTTGTGATTTAAAACTTTTCTGTTTATAGGAGTTATTTTATACAGAAGTCTTGTGAGACCACTGTGCAAACAAGGTGATGATTGTACAAAGAGTGGTATTGAATTCCCGACCTGGTATGTACTTGTCTGTGATGAATGAACAGCTGTGGTCTTTAATAATTATTAATGCAAATGGAGGAACAAAAAGTAATAATATGATGTAAATGTGGTAAATTAGGTAGGAAGATATTAACACTAGTAGAGATATTAGAAGAAACTCTTTAAACAATATAATATTCATTTAAAATTATTTATTCATTCATTCATTCTTGGCTGCGTTGGGTCTTTGTTGCTGTGCGCAAGCTTTCTCTTGTTGAGGTGAGCAGGGGCTACTCGTTGTTGCGGTGTGCAGGCTTCTCATTGCTGTGGCTTCTCTTGTTGCGGAGCACGGGCTCTAGGTGTGCGGGCTTCAGTAGTTGTGGTGCATGGGCCTAGTTGCTCTGTGGGATCTTCCCGGACCAGGGCTCTAATCTGTGTTTCCTGCATTGGCAGGCGGATTCTTGACCACTGCACCACCAGGGAAGTCCCAATATTCATTTTTTTAAATGATAACTTATCAAGGCCATTTGTTGGGGAAATAAGGTATTTTAAAATATTATAATTTTTAGAAGGTTATATTACAAATATATGTGGCTTTTGTTTTTTCTTTGTAATGTGTATCATTGATTCTTAAGATGTGCTTTTCTGTTTTATGTGAAAAGCACTGACCTATGTCATCCTAGGTCATCTAACCTGACATCTAACCTGAATCATAGAAGCATAGGTATGGAAGTAACCTGAGAGGTTTGGGCCCATGCTGCCTTGGTTTTGGTGCTTACCTAGCATGTGGCCTGGGAAAGACACTTACCTTTTCTCAGTTTTAGTAAAGTGAGCAATTAGATTAAAATGTCTACATTCTATTTTCACCTTATAAATTTGATTATTCAATGAATATGAAGTTTTAATTATATTCATTTAAGTTTCTCTTTTCATCTTAAAATGAGGAAGGACAGTTTACCTCTTTACCTTGGCTAATGTATTTCTGCTACTTTGTAAATGTTAATTTTCATAGTTAAAAAAAAAAGCTGGCTGTGCTTTTTCACTTTTTGAAATCCTTCTATAATTTTATAACAGATGAGGTGATTTACCTGTGATCACCTTAAAAAAGAAATTTTTACTTTGACAGCAATATGCCAAAGGAAATTCTTGGAGAAAACCAAGAGCAAGTGAAACTATTTGAAGAATTTATGCTGAGTTACAGAAAAATTACAAAACAACATGGATTTATCCATGTGTGTATTCCAGGAGTGCTCTAAATCTTAGAGTGACCTTTTAAAAATAATAAATAATTCTATGGGAAAATGACTTTTTGATTTTATATCTTTGCCTAATATTCTAGGAAAAAATGGTAATCCAGTGGCGGAAAATTTCCGAGTAGAAGAAATAAACTTACCAGATAATATCAATGAAGGACAAGTACAAGTCAGAACTCTTTACCTTTCTGTGGATCCTTACATGGTAAGAATCAGGATTTTGTGACTTAGTGAAAATAATTTTATTTTCCTATTTTTTCATGTTGCATCTGAATTTCATTGTGTAAGCCTCATGATTAATAAATATTTGAGGCACTTCCCTGGTGGCGCAGTGGTTAAGAATTCGCCTGCCAGTGCAGGGGACATGGGCTTGAGCCCTGGTCCGGGAAGATCCCACATGCTGAGGAGCAACTAAGCCCGTGGACCACAACTACTGAGCCTACCCTCTAGAGCCCACGAACCACAACTACTGAGCCTGCGTGCCGCAACTACTGGAGCCCGCGCGCCTAGAGCCCATGCTCTGCAACGAGAAGCCACCGCAATGAGAAGCCTGCGCACCGAAACGAAGAGTAGCCCCCAGTCGTCACAACTAGAGAAAACCTGCGTGCAGCAACGAAGACCCAACACAGCCAAAAATACATAAATGAATAAATAAATTTATAAAAAAAAAAAATCACTCTGAACTCTCAGACTAGTCCTTTCTGTTATATTTTCTCAAAACAGTACCTTGACCTTCAGCCTATATCCCAGTTGTAATTAATAATTATTTGTGTTGTTATTAGATATTTAGTTTCCCTAATAAAAACTTATTATGACTAAGATCTTATTTATCACTGTATCTCCAGTGACAAGCATAAGTGCTTATTAAGCATTAAAGGAAGGAAGGAAGAAAATTACTTTGGTTGCTTTCACTTGACACTGTTCTAAAGAAAAAAAAGGACATAAACATCTTTAAAGGGGAAAAAAGAAATCTGATGAACATTAAATTATTGAAATTTTATATCATTCCAAATTCACAAGTAATTTTAATCACTATATATGTACTGTATTTTACATGGTTATATTTAATATGTATATACTATTTTGATTTCATATTTGTGATTTTATATTCATACCTTCATATGAAAAACTAGTCCAGATATTATTATTTTGGTGGTTGTATAACATTTTATTCTGTTGACATCATTTGCTTACCTATGGGGAGTTACTCATTCCCACTTTTTCTATTAGCCTTAAGAATCAGGTTCTTGGTGTGGCCAGTATCCAATGGCTGCTGCACTTGCTTTTCAAGAATATATGGGAGGGGCACACAAGCAGAAGTGTAGTGTATTCCAATAGAAGCTTCTGCCTCAATTCCCTATGTGGTCTTTTCCCCTGGTGAACTGAACCAGACCATGGGGGGCCCCTTGATCAAGCAGCCTTCCATCTATCCCATCTCCTGGACACTGTAGGCTTGTATATCTTGGCCTTCATGAGAGAGGCGAGAGTGAGCCACAGAGAGGAAGAAAGCCTTGATTACCTCCGGGAGAAGTCTTTAGCCCTAGTCCTTTGGAAAGGTGTGGTGCTATTGTGACATTATGTCTGAGGAATAAAGAGAACATCCAGCTGAGGTTAGGGGGAATGTTGTAGTGCTTGGTCTGAAGTTGTGATGAATAACTGTATAAAAATTGTTTCATTTCTCTTTTGGGTTATTTCCATTGAGGAAGCAGTATTGCTTGGCTGAAGAAATGAGCAGTATTATGGTATATATGTTACTAGTTTGTTTTCTATAAAAAAATGGACAGTTTTATAATATTATCAGCAACAGTAAGTGTACCTAATTTGCTACAATCCATTGAAACCATTGACACAGTATCTTGTATTACTTTTGCTAGCATAATGTATGTAATATTACATAAATTTCTTTAAGTAATTAAGAATTTTAACAGCTTTATTGAACTATAATCCACATATCATACAGTTTACACATTTAAACTGTATAATTCAGTGGTTTTTAGTCTATTCACAAAGTTGTGGAACTATCACCACAATCTAATTTTAGAACATACTTAAATTCCTTTTTAATTTCACTTCTTGTTATAGAGGGGATACTTTTTTTCAGGATAAAAAATAACTGAAAGGAAGAGAGAAATTAAGGTAAGTTTTGTTTGGCTAACACCGTACTTAACATTACTTATTACATACTTTCTTTTAGTCACTGGGTAAATTAGTAAACTGTTTCAGTATTATCAGAGAGAATTATCCTAATCTATGTTTTCTTTTCTTAGCGTTGTAGAATGAATGAAGACACTGGCAGTGACTATATATCACCTTGGCAGCTGTCTCAGGTGGTTGATGGTGGAGGTATTGGGATTATAGAAGAAAGCAAACACACAAATTTTACTAAAGGCGATTTTGTGACTTCTTTCTATTGGCCCTGGCAAACCAAGGTTATTCTAGATGGAAATATCCTTGAAAAGGTGATGTATAATATAAAGTATCTGATTTTTCCCCCCTGTAATTCCTTCTTTATGCATTTGGTGCTCAGTTCTTTTTGTTATCAGGGAAAAAATAAAAGCACATGTTTTCTTTTTAGATAGCTGTCAGAATATGGAAAGCCTTTTATTCCTCTTCCACTGTTGGTTGTAACTATGTATGACAGTTCTCAGATTGCCAATGAGTGATGTTGTTTTCCATATTTAATTTCTCAAATTTTACATAAGTGTTTTATACTAAGAACTAGAAGACCCCTTATAGTTGTATGCTTTAAAGTTTTCTGAGAAATTACCACTTGACTTACGAAATTCATTTGGTTTGTGCTTGAAATTCCATCTTGTGTCAGAAATCTTGAGTTCAGTTTCTACTGTTAGGCTGAACCATGTGGAGTTACCAATATTTGTCTGTTTTGACCTACAAAAACTGGCAGCCTCATGTAATTCAGCCTAATATTTGTCACCAAGGAAGTTACCTTATATCTCTGAACCTCAGTTTCCTCATGTGCAAAATGAAAACAATAGCTACCTCACAAGTGAATGTGAAAATTAAATTAAATTTAGCTATGATAAATGTGATTAAGGCTTTGTAAAAAGCTTTATAAAATTTTAGTATTTTTATGATTACAAATTATTATAATCAGTTAAAGATGGCTGTTAAGATAAAATGAGATGTGGGAGACATTACACAATCATTTGCCAACTTGATGGTACTAGTAAAATATATTTAACTAGGAATTTCATAGCAGGAAGTGAAAGAGAAACATTAAGCACTTTCTAGTTTTCCCTGTCATTGTGCTATAGTGGGAAATTGAGCAACTGGAGAGAGCTTAAAAATGTTTGGGGAGTAGGTATTAGAAATGAGGAAGAGGAATTCAGAAGGGATAGAAAAATGATCTTTGCTAAAAGCAAACTTATCTCACAATGTTTTTATACTGGCTTTACTAATAAATGACTATTAACTACAGGATACATTTCTGTGTAGTGTACGGTAGACCTTTCTGTATATTATAGACTTTAATATCTCCATTACTTTTATTCACACACCAGACTTAACTGATAGCCATTTAAAACTGCTGATTACAAACTGCCATTTTCTTTCTTTGTGGCAGACCAAGGTGGCGAATCTTGATTACTTTTGGTGGTTTATTGAGTTTTTACCAAAATTATTCAATTACTTAAAAACTATTATAAAACCTTTATGGTAGGGAGTCTTTCTATATAATTTTTTTTCAATTCTCCCTAATGTTACAGATAAGAAACAGGCACAGAAAATGTGAGAGAAGTATAATTAACTATTGATTGGGCCTGGTAAACATATAAACGTAAAATGCTAAAAAGCTGACAGAGACCTCATTTTATTCTGTAATTAAGCTAGAAGAAATTGTATCACACCTTCCTTACATTTCCATGGACCATTTTAAGCATCAGTAATGAGAACTGTTAGAGTTTGAGCTCATTTTTATATAGATAAATGTTTACTCTGGAATTGCTCAGAGATTTTTAAACGTTCCAGTTTTGCCTAGTGTTTTCCTGTTAAGTGTTTCCTCTCTTTTGAAATATTTGGGACATTGACAAGAAAGAATGTTTGGTATCTCTTATGTGGCAATTCTTTTTTAAAGGTTTTGTAGGTTTTTTTTTTACTATAAAGAGAAGTAATATTCTTTTTTTTTACTTTGTACAAGTAAATGATAGAATTTTAACAAGACTGAAGAATGCTTTACTGTTCTTGAAACTATGTTGGGTTGTTTATTAGTCCACTTGAACTGCCATTACAAAATATCATAGACTGAAATTTATTTTCTCACAGTTCTGGAGTCTAGAAGTCTGAGGTCAAGGTGCTGGAACATTTGGTTTCAGGTGAAGCCTCTCTTCCTGACTTAAAGATGGCTGCCTTCTCACTGTGTCCTCACACAGCATCCAGCCTTTCCTCTGTGCGCCTGCATAGAAAGAGATCTCTGGTGCCTCTTCCTCTTTTAAGGACATAAGTCCTATCAGATTAGGGCCCCACCTTTATGACCTCATTTAACCTTATCTCCTTAAAGGCCCTATCTCCAAATATACTCACACTAAGAGTTAGGTCTTCAATATATGAATTTGGGGGGGACACAATACAGTACTTAACAGGTTGTCTCTACCCTGTTGACTTAAAATGGAAATTCCTAGTATTATTTTTAAAAGGTATGTATATATTTTTTAGGTAGACCCACAGCTTGTGGATGGACACCTTTCATACTTTCTTGGAGCTATAGGGATGCCTGGTTTGACTTCCTTGATTGGGATACAGGAAAAAGGTCATATAACTGCTGAATCTAATCAGACAATGGTTGTTAGTGGAGCTGCTGGTGCTTGTGGATCCTTAGCTGGGCAGGTAAACTTTTGGAGAATAATCTGATTTTCTAAAAAACTAGTCATAACTGAATCTCTGGATATGTGTATATAATTTAAGATATAAAATTGAACAAATTTATGATTATTTTACACATTTTTGGTAGAAGTGATATAGCATGCTTAGACTCTCTTCTTAACAATATGAAATATGTTATAGATTTTTGTATTTTGTTCTTTTTTTTTATTTTATTTTTTGCGGTACGCGGGCCTCTCACTGTCGTGGCCTCTCCTGTTGCGGAGCTCCGGACGCGCAGGCTCAGTGGCCATGGCCCACGGGCCCATACGCTCTGCGGCGTGTGGGATCCTCCCAGACCGGGGCACGAACCCGTGTCCCCTGCATCGGCAGGCAGACTCTCAACCGCTGCACCACCAGCGAAGCCCTGTATTTTGTTCTCTTTTAACCAAAAATGACATGGTAAATGCGAGAGCATTGCTGTAATCAATATGAAGAAGAAAATCACAGAGTACCTGTTTGGAATTACATGAATTAAAAAACAAATTTATATTTAAAAAAAATCATCTTCAAATAAGAAAGCACTTATTGGGTTCGAGAAGTATAGTAAATATTATGATAGAAATTTATAAAGTACATTGTTTTATGAATAATAGCCTTTATAGTGTGAAACCATTGAAACAAAACATTTTACCTTAATAGTGATTTTAGTTGCTCACAGGCCTGAAAAATATTGAATTGCAAGATAGAGATGTTTTGGGTCTGACTATTCCTTTTATGATATCATCTTTAAATTGCAAAATTTTAACATTCAAACTAACTCTAATTGTATTCAATCTTAATTTTTTAAAGAATGCCATTATATCTGTTCTCAGTTCTTTTGGTTTCAAATTACTTTCAGCTAAAAGCCTTATAATCTAACCTCAGTTGTGACGAACACTTTCATATATGTACTTGTATTAACTTTCATACTTTCACATTTTTACATTTAAATTGTGAGAGTAGAAAGTTGTTTAATTTTCAAAAATTTTCCCCCTAGATTGGCCACTTGATGGGCTGTTCCAGAGTTGTGGGAATTTGTGGAACACCTGAGAAGTGCCTCCTTTTGACCTCAGAACTGGGCTTTGATGCTGCAATTAATTATAAAGAGGGGAGTGTGGCAGAACAACTCCGTGAATTATGCCCCTCTGGAGTGGATGTTTACTTTGACAATGTTGGAGGTGACATCAGTGATACAGTGATAAGTCAGGTTGTTTTCTGATTTGTTTGTTATAAATTTGAATATTACAGTTTATTTGATGTGATATCTTTTTATCTGATACTGAGAGAGAAAAAAAAACTTTTTAAAATTGTAGGGTTTGTGGTGAAAAACATGATGGTCAGTATTGTAATTAAGTGATACAGAAGAGTTTGCTGAAGCTACTTCCATTTGTTTGTGGATTTGCACTGTGAGCATCAATTTCAGTTCTTTGCTAGCAATGTTATATTTTCACCTGTAATTTATTTTTGTGAAAAAATACAGTTGTATTATTCAAATGAAATTCTAACCTTTAACTCACTTCTAACCATCAACCAACTTAAATCAACCAACTTACAGCCATGACTTTGGGTAAGGAAAGGATTTTCATAGATTGCAGGTATTTACATATTTTAATTGACAGTGTTACAGTTTATCAACATTAGCTGTTAACACTGCATTGTCCTTTACTCTATGTAAAATTGTTTTCAATTGATGTTAAATTATTTAAATTCTAAGAAATACTCTACCAATAATAACAAAAGTAGCAACAACGATGACAATGAGAACTAACGCAATTCTTTTGCTGATTACCAAACTCTTATTTACTGCTGTGTTCCTTTGGAGTAGACTTATTTTCTAGCTAATTAAAGCTCTCTAATACATATAATGGGTAAGTCTTCAAAACAAAATCAATTAATTGGCATTATAATTATATAATACTAATTATATAATACTATAGGGAATTCCCTGGAGGTGGTCCAGTTGTTAGGACTGCGTGCTTTCACTGCCCAGGGCGCAGGTTCAATCCCTGGTAAGGGAACTAAGATACCACAAACCGAGTGGTGTGGCCATTTGAAAAAAAAAAAAAAGATTAAATATTACAGTCAAGGAGGCTTTCATTGAGGCAGCCATAAAATTAGTAAACATAGGGAAGGTGTATATCTTAGGTTATAATCATCAATTTTCTCTGAACAGATGAATCAGAACAGCCACATCATCCTATGTGGTCAAATTTCTCAGTACAACAAAGATGTGCCTTATCCTCCTCCACTACCCTCTGCTGTAGAAGCAATCCGGAAAGAAAGAAACATCACAAGGTGTGTTCTACGCTTTCCCCTTATTACCAGATTCAAGGGGTTTAAAGATCATGGATGAATACAAAATATGTTGTTCTTCATATATAATTTTTCTTATTAAATAAAACTTGAAAATGTACATTTTAAGGTGGACCTTTAGGTTTTGGTTAACTAGGTCCCTGGCAGAAAACGTTTTGAAAAATGCATCTGTTCAATCAATCTTTTGCAAATCTTTTTTGCGAGTGTCAGAAATTCAACTCATATTGGCTTAAGTGCGAAGGAAATTTATTGGCTCATGTATCTAAGAAATTCAATATTAGTACTGGCTTAGATTTAGCTGGATAAAAGGTTTGCATAGTGGTGTCATGACTCTAGTTTTTTTTTTTTTTGTTTTTTGTTTTTTTGCTGTATGCGGGCCTCTCACTGCCGTGGCCTCTCCCGTTGCGGAGCACAGACTCCGGACGCGCAGGCTCAGCGGCCATGGCCCACGGGCCCAGCCGCTCCGCGGCATGTGGGATCCTCCCAGACCGGGGCACGAACCCGTGTCCCCTGCATCGGCAGGCGGACTCTCAACCACTGCGCCACCAGGGAAGCCCCTAGTTTTTTATTTTTAATTAATTCTTACTTTTGGCTGTGTTGGGTCTTCGTTGCTGCGCGCAGGCTTTCTCTAGTTGTGGCGAGCGGGGGCTACTCTTTGTTGTGGTGCACAGGCCTCTCATTGCGGTGGCTTCTCTTGTTATGGAGCACAGGCTCTAGACACACAGGCTTCAATAGTTGTGGCTTGCAGGCTCTAGAGCACAGGTTCAGTAGTTGTGGCGCACGGGCTTAGTTGCTCCACGGCATGTGGGATCCTCCCAGACCAGGGCTCAAACCTGTGTCCCCCGCATTGGCAGGTGGAGTCTTAACCACTGTGCCACCAGGGAGATCCCATGACTCAGTTTTTCTTCACCCCTGGGCTGTGCTTTCTTCTGGATTGTCTTGGCTCCCTCACGGGCTCTCCTCTTGCAGCAGCAGGAGGATGACTGTTATCTTTACTCTTACATTTTACCAGATTAGCAATCCAAGCAAAAAAGAGAACAGCTCTCTTCTTTCAGTTTTATCACATCTCCAAGCTGATACTTAATGGCTCAGACTGGCCTGGCTTTCGTCACATGAGGGTGGGGAAAGGATGTCACCCATAAAGTAAAATCACAGTGTTACTACCAAATGGGATTATAGATGCTGGGCAGACAATACAGTAGAAGTCCATGATACTTAGGCTTGTAACTACACCTAAAGCTATATCTGACCAGACTCTGTGTGATTAAGTCCTAATGTTTGAAAGATTAACACATTTTAGAGTTCTGGAATGATTTGATTTGGGCTTTCTCACTCCCACCCTAGTCTCTGATCATTATCCTTTTCTTCCCCACTACAGAGAAAGATTTCTGGTGTTAAATTTTAAGGACAAATTTGAGTCTGGTATTCTCCAGCTGAGTCAGTGGTTTAAAGAAGGAAAGCTAAAGGTAGAACTGCTTCTGTTCTTTATCAGTATTATTCTTCCTGCTACTTGATATACTTTTGTATTATTTGAATTTAATATTAGTTTTGTAATAAATATTTCTACAGAAGAAAAGTATACTGAATATTATAAATTAACTTTACCTCCTGAGTGAGGATAACTCTTCTGATTGAGAAACCCTCTCATTATTCCCTTTATCTAAAATTTTATTAATGTTTACTTTTCTTAGACTATATTACAAGATCAATAGGTTTTTGTTTTTTCCAAATTGCAATATTCATTAACAAATATTTATGGAATGCTACTATGAGTTAGAAGCTGTGCTTTCTCGAAAATCTTATAAGCACCTCCTAGTACCTCTCCACCACCATACATCTTTCCTGCCCTCCCTGGACATTCTGATAAATCTCTTGGCTGTGGCTGAAAATCAGGAATTAACGATCTGGGGTCCAGGGACCCTGACCTAGGATGTTCTTGAAATGTGAAAATAATAGGCAAAGTTGTATGTGTGTGTGCTTATATACTTTGTTTTTTGAAAAGAAGGTGTATAGCATGTGATATTACAAACTGAAGATTAGACAATGGGAAAATAGGATTGTACTTAAAAAATTAATTGATAGGAAACTTTTCTGACTACCTACACAAAATGAAGAATATCTCTTTTTAGACAGAAAATGCTAAATAGTATTGCTGCCTTTTGCAAAACTGACTGTTAAATAGAAACACTTAAGTCTAAAGAATATAAAATATACCTATTTTGATTTACAGATCAAAGAGACTATGATAAATGGATTGGAAAACATGGGAGGTAAGATGAATGTAGATTTATTTATTATACACATGAGTTCAGCACAGATACTCTCTTTTTTCTTTTAATTCTACTTCTCTGTTGTTTTTTTCTTTTAAAATCATTTCTTTCCTGTAAAGTCTTGATCAAACTTCATGAAGTTCAACTTAGTGGTATTTAAGAGCCATTGTTTTCTCATTTCAAATTGTAAAGTAAGTGTTTCTTTGGTTTTGTAAATAACTTATGAAAAAAAAATGTGAGAATTGTGAAAGTCATTTAGCCTCTAGGTAACTTTTTCTGATTGAATGGTTCTAAGCCATCATAAGATTACATGAAGCAAAGTTTCAGTATTGGGTCTTTTTTTTTTTTTACTAACATACACAGATTTCAACACTCTCTTTTGTTTCAAATAAAGAGGATTGAATAAAACTGATAATTTTTCCTTTTTGAGAAAAAAATTTAATATACTTGGAGATGTATATTTCACTTAGTAAAACTTTATGACTAGATTTCCAATATTTTAAAGTTATTTAAAAATTGTTATTGCTGACATTTATCCTCATATTTATTTGCCTCTAGTCTTCAGACTCTGTAACAGTGAACATGGATGTAGACACCAATTAATCATTTCTAGTTTGGGTAAAGACACATTTTTAAGATGTTAATTGGGTTAGTTTGTCCTACAACTTGGCCAGTGTTTTACTTGAAGTTTCTTTTCATGACAGTTTCCTTCTGTACTTAAAATCATTGAAGAAATTATTCAAATTAATTGTATGTGTCTGACCTACTGATAAACATGTATGATGGTGACATTTATGTTTTCAGATAACCTAGTTTTTTTTTCTTTCCAGCTGCATTCCAGTCCATGATGACAGGAGGTAACATGGGCAAGCAGATAGTTTGCATTTCAGAAGAAACCTCTTTGTTATGTCTGTAAACATCTTCATTAAGGAAATACACGGATTGCTTTCCGTTTTGCACAAAGATTTCAAGATACATTAAAAAAACCCTTAAGAGTACAGATACCTTTTGATTTAAATGTGATCATAGGTGATATTTTCTTAGCTGCATAACATAATTCTTTCCTATGTCTTCAATATCATATATGTATTCTTCATCCAATATGATTATTTACAATAATAGATTGAAGTCAACATGACCTATTTTTCCTTCTTTTGTTAAAACTAATATTACATGAAATTTATATCAGATATTCTGAAACCACTGGAGATTTGATGTAACTGTTTAATAGATCATACAAAATATTTTTTAAATTAATAACTTTTATTAACTTTATAAGTTGTATTTAAAATAGAATACTTGAGAAGGCACTTAGTAAATATTGAACTGGACATGCTTTACATAATTCTTGAACTGAAGCTTGGTGAATAAATTGGGATGGTCTTTCCATATTATAGATGGAAGAGGGACTTAATTGCAGGGTCTGTGTGTGTGTAGGGGTTTGGGGGAATTCAGAGCTTGTGGAACAGTTTTTGGGGTAGGAGAGCAGAGGCTTTGTGTTGGGAGTAGTATGAGAAATTAAATAACTGAGGTTGGTTAGGTTGATGGAGGGACTAGATTTACTACAGAAGATATGTGTTTTGCCAAGTAGTTCACAGTATAGCCTAAAAACTCAAATATATATATTGATAAAAGCCTACGTTTATATTAGGTTAGCAGGCACATACTGTCAAATAGTTACAAAGATTTCAAGGGCAAATAGATATAGACATCAATTCAAGTTTTAAGTGATGAAAAAGATTTAAACAACAAATACAGCTTCGGGCTTCCCTGGTGGCGCAGTGGTTGAGAGTTCACCTGCCGATGCAGGGGACGGGGGTTTGGGAAGATCCCACATGCCGCGGAGCGGCTAGGCCTGTGAGCCATGGCCATTGAGCCTGTGCGTCCGGAGCCTGTGCTCTGCAACAGGAGAGGCCACAACAGCGAGGCCTGCGTACCACAAAAACAAAAACAAAAACAAATACAGCTTCAGAAAATGACAGAACTGAGTGAGCAAAGTAACAAATGTTCATAAAGATGGGTGTTCAAGACCTATTAATGTACCTCTAAATAAGAGCAGTTGTTTTATTAATTGTAATCAACCCTTTAATACAGTAAAATTGAGGATATTTTCTGAGTGTTGTGCTGGCTTATGGTCAGCTGTTTACAAACTGCAATATACTTTTGTGTAGATTCGAACTGTGTTAGTAATCAGTCACTCCAGTTGACCTCAGTGGCCTTCGCTTCTTTCTTGTTTTATATACTTTTCCAGAGAGAGCTGCATCTCTTGTCTGTGTGTTGATAACTCCCAAATCTGTATCTTATTTCTGACCTCTTGAGCTAGGTAGGGACCTTTACCTCCAATTAAATATCCCATAGGCACCTGGAATAGATAAACTCGGCTTATCTAAAGAGGAATTATCTTCCTCTGAAACATGTTCCTTCTTTGTTTTCAAATCACCATCATTGGTGTACTAAACCACTCCCCTGGTTTCTTCAACCTTGTCTCTGTCCTTGAAAATGCCCTTCTTACAAAACACCTTTAATTCCCACTGCCACTATCTTAGCTCAGTCCCTCCTTCATCCTTTGGCACGCAGCAAGTATTCAAAAATTAGTAATTTCACAAAGTCAGTCAAACACATAAAGCTCTAACAAGTTGCGGCATCTGGCCTGAAACTCAAAGTGTTCTGGCACCGGTGTGGACATCGGAGAGCTCTTTACATCCTACTGTACTGACGAAACCCAGACTCTAGGGACTTCACCTTCCAAAAAAAAGTTATACACCGGAGTCTCAATTCTTACCCCACCTGGTATGCAATGCAGAACTAGATTCTGCAAGTTCCCTTCTCGGGCAGTGAAGCTTCAAGGTCTTCACTAAGAACTTTGATAAATGTTTTAAGTAGTGATCTTTTCTTTCTCGCTTGCCTCCATTGCAACATGTACTGATCTCAGCTGACAGGAGATAACTACCCCATCCGCTGCAGTAGGGAAGCAGTGACGTCACGCCTAGAATTGACCCCGTTTTTCGGGCTTCGCAGACCACGGAGCTACAAAGACCGAGAGGGAATGAGTGGGAGGCAGGAGACCGCAGTGCCTTTCTTCTCCGAGCCAAGCCTGCCTGGCCCGCGCAGGCCAGCGGCCCCCGGGGCGGAACCTCCTGCTGGACTGCAGCAGCCCGGCTCGGAGGCGAGCGAGTGGGTGTGTGTGTGGGGGAGGCGGCCAAACTTCCTGTCCCGCGCTCGAGCTGCTTCCGGCGGGAGCCGGAAGACGCTCTGTGTGGACAGAATTCGGGGCCAACTGACGGACGGACGGCTGCCCGGGACGGAAAGGTGAGCTCCGGGGTGGCCCTGACCGACCCGCTCGGCTAGGTGGTCCCCGAGAGGGAGGGAGCCAGTGCTGGCTCCTCAGGGGCTTGGGCCGAGTTTGCCCCCGGAGAGGACAGGGAAACCGCCCCGGGGCACCCCACCCGGATCTGGAGCGGCCGGTCTGAAGCCCTACGGCTTCGGCTCTTCTCGCGGGCTTTTGGGGCATATGTTTCGGCTCCTTCGCTTGGTTTCGGGGCCAGGGACATGGGGACAAGACCAACCTGGAGAAAGCCAGAGTCAGCGAGTCCCCGCGGCGGGGGGGCCCGCGGCTTCGGCTCTTCTCGCGGGCTTTTGGGGCATATGTTTCGGCTCCTTCGCTTGGTTTCGGGGCCAGGGACATGGGGACAAGACCAACCTGGAGAAAGCCAGAGTCAGCGAGTCCCCGCGGCGGGCGCTCCTGGACTGCACCCTCCGCGAGGCCTGCCTGCGGACCTTGGGGCCCTTCACTAGGCTGTTGTAATGGGGGAACGAGGATGTCAAGGCGACTCTGCCCTGGACATTTCAGCCCAGATCTACCCTCTTCTTTCGTACGTCCGCTTACTTTCCCGGTCTAGAAGAAGGAAGGCTGCCGACTCGGAGGGTCTGGGCCACTGGTTTCTCCTTTGCGTGTCATTTCAAGGCGAGGGTGTGGGCTGTGAGAGTCTACAGCCTTATGCATTTCGCAGGTTGAAGTTTCTTCAGAGAAAAGAATTCAGTTAGTTTATTAAAGTTTATCTCACTTGCTCGTGAGCCTCTGAAATGCATTTAGGAGCCATTTGAAAGTTAAATATTATTAACTTAGAACTTAAGATTTTGTATTTCTTCCTCACTTTGGCACAAGGACCAACACAGCGTATTTGCAAAGAGAGTAAAAGAAACATTTTAAAATAAAGCCAGGGACATTTTGTTATTGTTGGGGAGTGAGAAATTCCACTTTGTGTTATCTTCGTGTGAGACAAGGTCAACTAAACTCGCAGTCAAAAGATTTAGGTTCTAGTTTTTTAAGTTTTACATCTAAGTAGAGGTCTAATTTTTGGCAAGTTAATCTCTAGCTTTGGACTTTTTTTTCCCTCTGTAAATGCAGGGGGTTACCTATTCATTCAGCAAAGATTTCCTGAATGCTTAGTTTGTGTAAAGCATCAGTGGAGAAGGGAGAAGGATGGGAGAAGGATGATAAATTCAATGAACCTTAACCAGTGAGAAAAATATGCAGGTAGACAACTGACTCCCAAGGCAGGCTGAAATAATTGCTAAAGAGAGGTTAAGCTGTGTTGTGAGAACACCGAGGGAAGGACAGATTTGTTCTGACTGGAGGGAAAAGGGTCTTCATGGAGGATGGTGTATGAGTTGGATTTTAAAGACTGGAAAGGATTTCAAAAGATCACAGCTGGATTGGAGGGTTTTATTACTGGAGGGTCTTATTACTGAAGAACTATCACAAGGGAAAGGGACCTTGAGCACTAAAATAGGTTGGAGTATTCATTTAGTAGCCAGTCCAGTGTGTACTGGAGAAAAGGGTTCATTGAGGAATATAGTGGATGCTGCAGTTGGAACGGTATTTGAGGACATATTGTTGAATATTTAAAATGCCCTGCTTAGGGATTTTACTTAATTCTGAAGCACTGAACTTTGGGTAAGGGAAGTGACGTAAGCATTTCTGTGTTTTGGAAAGATAACTCGAGTGGCTGCATAAAAGATGGAATGGAGGGCTTCCCTGGTGGCGCAGTGGTTGAGAGTCCGCCTGCCGATGCATGGGACATGGGTTCGTGCCCCGGTCCGGGAGGATCCCACATGCCGCGGAGCGGCTGGGCCCGTGAGCCATGGCCACTGAGCCTGCGCGTCCGGAGCCTGTGCTCTGCAACAGGAGAGGCCACAACAGTGAGAGGCCCGCGTACCGCAAAAAAAA
>NW_006787038.1:902579-930374 GCF_000442215.2 Lipotes vexillifer
GGAATGGAAAGGGGAATTTTAAGGGCAAGGTGGCCAGTTAGAAGCCTATTTTCATAGTGTAGTTGAAAGATAATGAAAAACCTAAACAGGGCATTATGGTAGGAGTAAATTTGGAGGAATCAGAACCACTGGGATTATTTAAATATGGAGGATGAGAGAGATTGTTCAAGACCTAGAATTTGTAGCTGAGTGGGAGAACAATTGGGCAATAACTGAAATGGATAATACAGGAAGAAGAACAGGTTTGGTGGGGAAGGTGACAGTCTGGATTTTGGACATTGTTAAAATTGAGGTAGATATCCACATGGGGTTACCTAGCAAGCAGTCAGAAATGAAAGTCTAGAGTACAGAGAGAGGTCAGAAATAGAGACAAAAATTTGGGTATGATTCACAGAGTCATTCATTTGTTATGCAAATATTTGTTCAGTGCCTACTAGCTGCTTACAGGAAGTTTGTATAAAAGCCCTTTAAACTCATAGTAAAGACAATCTCAGAGCTTCACAGTATCAGAAATGACTCTTGGGAGACCTAAATTCCATATGAATTACCTACAATACTTTGCCAGGCACTCGGTGATGGGTTCTGGGTTCTGGGAGATATAGTAGTGAACAAGACAGGTTAGTTCTTGCCTTTGTTTATGGAGCTTACAATTTAGGGGGTAGCCAGACAAAAAGTGAATACTGTATCAAAACAAAAGAATTAGAAATTGTGGTAAGTGCTGTAATGGAGACAGCAGAGATAGAAAATAAAAGTGGGGGTATGAGGAACCTTCCTTGAATAAGGTTATCAGGCAGAGTGTTTCTGCATGAGTTGATAGTTAAGTAGAGCCCTGAAGAATGAAAAAGAGCAATGGAAGAGAAAGCATTCCTAAGTAGAGGAAATGATGTGTGCAAATCCCTAACATAGGAAAGAGCTTAATATGTTCAAGGAACTAAGGGAGAGTCATCTGGCTGGAGCTTGAATGGAGGCAGGAATGGATCATATAGGTCCTTATAGGCCAGGATAAGGAGTTTGGATTTTTTCTAGATGCATTGGGAAGCCACGTGAAAAGCAATGTGAAAATTCACATTTTAAGATGATATTAAGTGATGTGAAGAGAATGGAGGGAGGCAAAGTATAGAAGCAGGGAGACCAGTTAGGAGACAGTAACAGTACTTTAAGGCAAGGTTGATGGTGGCCTGGAGTAGAGTAGTGGCAGTAGAGATAGAAGTAGGTGGATTTGCGATCTCTTTTGGAGACAGAATCAAGTCCAGATTTGCAGCTGGACTGGATACTGGGAACAAAGGAAAGAAAGTAATAAAAGTGACTTCTAAATGGGGTGAATGGTGATCCTCCCTTGAGCGGAGGGTTGTGGTCAGAGGGGCTGGCAGGGGAGGATGGGAAATAGGCTTGGGAGAGAATTCATTTTGAACATGTTAAATTTGAGATATCAAAACATGAGGTAGAGATGTCAAATAAGCAATCCTATGTACAAGTTTGCAGCTCAGAGGAGATATCTGGGCTATAGATAAAAATTTTGGAGACCGTATCATTTAAAGCCATGAGTTCACTCTAGGAAGAGAGTCTATCTAGCAAGAGAAGAGGGCCTGGCCTGCAAACTATCCTGAAGAACATTAATATTTAGAGGATGAGTGGAGGAGGAATATAGGAGGTATCGAAGGAAACTGGAGGAATGGCCAATGAGGTAGGATTAAAATAAGGAAGAAGTATCTTAGAAGCAAAAGAGAGTAAGTAAAGTGTTTGAGGAAGGAGGCAGTACTTTTAAGGGAAAATATCAGTTATGACTCTGGTTGCAAATGACCAATTTACTTGAGGAGAAGAGGAATTTATGACAAGGATGTGGGCAGCTGACAGGATCAAAGGAAATGCTGAAGGCCCTGGCTTTGAAAAGGACAGGAATCTGAGCAGCCCCAGGGGGAGGCTGCTAATTGCAGTACTGGAGTGAATGGGCTGCTACAGCAGTTTTCACCTTAGTTACTTCTTTTAGAATTCACATTCTGAGGAAAAGTATCTGATTTGTTCATCATGGGTTGAGTGTCCAACAGTTGGTCAGGATAGAAAAGAACACCTTAACCTATAATCGCACTAAGAATGTATCCAGTGGGGGAGGGATAGAACCCTAAACAAAATGTGGATCCTTTCACCTAAAGGGGGAAATGAATGTGGAACAGTCAAAAATAATAGCTGTCCCTTGCAAAGGTCAAGTAAGATTAGGGCAGCAAAGTATCCATTAAATTTGGCAGCATGAAGATCATTGGCTTAAATTTGTCTCTGAAGGATTGCAGAGAAATGGGAAGGTGACCGGAATAAAAACCAGGGCTGTAGGAATGGAGCACCCCAGAAGATCCTGTGAAGAGAAGAGGGAAGGCACAGGATGAATGCTACGGTTTCTGAGATTCATTCTAGCTTCACAGTTCTATATTCCAAATGTCTTTTATCAGTACCCATTACCACTTTATCATTAGAATTTAATTAACTCTCATGCTATATCATATACTAGATATGATATTAAAAATTACTTGGGGGGCTTCCGTGGTGGCGCAGTGGTTGAGAGTCCGCCTGCCGATGCAGGGGATATGGGTTCGTGCCCCGGTCCGGGAAGATCCCACATGCCGTGGAGCGGCTGGGCCTGTGAGCCATGGTCGCTGAGCCTGCGCATCCGGAGCCTGTGCTCCGCAACGGGAGGGGCCGCAACAGTGAGAGGCCCGCCTACTGCAAAAAAAAAAAAAAAAAAAGTTACTTGTTTTTTCTGTTCCTTTCACTACCATTTTATGCCAAAACTTAAACTGCTCTTTTTTAAATTTAAATTTTTGGTCTTTGGAATTCACTAACATTAGTAGAATTTTGTTTTCGTTTTTTAAGTATTAACTGAGTTTTGTTCCTGTCTGTATCTGTGGTCAGCCACAGGTTTCGGGGGAGCTGAGAAGCAGATTGGCCCATGGTAAGAGAGACTAGTCCTCTTGGTTGAAATTATGTGCTTTATTTTAACCTTTATGAATAGTGACCAATTGGGGGAGCACAGTGTTTCTCAGTTTCTTCCCTCTTTTTTCTCAAGCCTCCCTCAGTCTTCCCCTTCTTTCCCAAACCGGGTCAAGGTCAAGGCATTTTCTACCTCCCTCAAGAGGATAAGAGCAATACTGGTATTCTGGGCTTTGTATTCTAGGGTGGAATCACATTGCTTTTTGGAGGTTGACACAATGCTGTTCTGTTTCTTTCATGATGCAGAGTATTAAAGCCCCTGGTCATCTTTCTGTTTGGAATACACTCCCTTCTGTATGGCAGTCAGGACTAAGGCAAGAGACCTGTATCAGCTCTGTTCCCCTGTTGCTTGCTTAGTTTACTTTGGATTGGTTTTTCCCTCCCAGTATTTCTTCGTGTAGCCTTCATTGGTTTTAGGCCATACCTGCTCTAGGGAAATGGTGTTACCACTAATTCCTGTCTAGTATATGAGAGTTCTTCATTAGGGTGTGGGACCAGAGACTGGTTAATTAGAAAAACTACCTTGTCTTTCTTTGCCTAGTGTGTAGTATTTTCCTTTGCAGACCTCAAGGAGGTTTGAGGTTTAAGTAATCTCAATTTCACCAAGACTTTTATCAATGGTAATTGCTGATTGTTTGTAATATATACTTATAGCAGGTTTATATCTGGCTTTATATTTTAAGACTGATTCTGTGTTAAACATATGCATTTTAGACACTTGAAAATACTTTATAGTGTTTTTCAATCTGTGGGACATAACCTGTTAATAGCTGTGAGAACATTTTCGTGGATCTTATCATTTAAAAATAAATTCAAAGTGCATGAGATTAGTATATGTTAGTATTTTATTGTTTTATGAAAATATGTTATTTGTGTGTATCTCTGTGTTTCATTCTCTGGGGATGGAAAATGTATCTTACTGTGGGTTGCAGTCAAAAAAGTTTGAAAACCACTGCTCTATAGGAAATTTGGACTCAGTAACAAAAAGCAGATTTCTTAACCTTTTATAGTATATTAAGCGTTTGATAGATTTACTTGTTTCTTAAGCACTTATGCAGAACTTTGTTTCTGAAGAATTTTGTAATTATTTCTATTGCCTGATATATAAATAATCTTAGGGTAGACCTATTTAATTCTGTATTTCAGATAAGTTTCCCAGGGCCAAGAAGATGAATCTAGCTTGCCCAGGTCTGAACCAAGGAGTCAGAGGCAGAATTTAGATACCTGCTTTAGAGACCTTGGATTTTTTTTTTTTTTAAACATCTCAACTTCTTTATTAAACTTGTTCAGCTCCTTAGTGTTAATGCATAATTTGCTGGATGATGTTGAGTGTACTGTAAAAAAAGAATACAGTTTATCAAACTTCAGTTCCCAGGATTTATTTGGCTAAAAACAGAAAGAGAGTTGTTCTCAGGATGGCCATAGAGATTGCTGTTGTCCTAAATATACTTTGCTGTTGTTAGGTGTTCTCTCGTTACTTATTCCCAGAACTTTTCAGGGCTTCTTGTGTTCTTTGCTTTAGTTCGTTGCAGAGGTTTGTGTTGCGTGCATTTTTTTTAACCCTTAGGCTGGCTATGGGGTAATATATTCAATAATAGCAGTGGCAGGGTCAGTGGATTTCTAAAAAATATAATATGTGCTAGACCAAGATTTTTCCTTTAAGCAGTCTAATACGCTTTCGTGGCCATAGAGAACCATGCACACAGTAAAATTTAGTTGTTGCCAAGGGTAGAGGGAGAAAAGGTCTGAACAGTATACTTAGACCAATCCTTCGGTTTCTGAGATCAGTTAGTTTTGTTATGAACTCTTCATCCGGAGCCAAGATTCCTTATTTATGTTATGATTTGTGGAAAATAGGATTTGATGTGCCTGGCCTTTGTTGCTGATAGTTAAATATCATTATCTCTTTTATTTTTTATGGAGCTAAATTAGTAATTTTTCTATTTAGAAGGAAATAAGAATACAAATTTTGTCCGCCTGGGTAAAGATACAAAATAAAAATGAGCAAATATTACTGTCCAATTAAAGGACTTTGGGTGATGTAGGCGACTGCTTGGTATTGCATCTCTAATCTCTTAATTAATATAAGAAAGCCTGGGAAGAAATTTCCTCTGAGACCCATAATTATCTTGAAAATAGCTTCTCTTTGAGTAAAGCAGTGTCTTTCACTCTAGTGTCATGTAAATTGCATTTGAAGGAAAGACATTGCATTGGACACTCCCCCCCAACCCCATACTGGTACTTTTTTTTTTTTTTTGCGGTACACGGGCCTCTCACTGTTGTGGCCTCTCCCGTTGCGGAGCACAGGCTCCGGACGCGCAGGCCCAACGGCCATGGCTCACGGGCCCAGCCGCTCCACGGCATGTGGGATCTTTCCGGACCAGGGCACGAACCCGTGTCCCCTGCATCGGCAGGCGGACTCTCAACCACTGTGCCACCAGGTAAGCCCAATTACCTAGCTTTTCGTTTGAGTATATTGAAAGTATTTATGATAAAAATAATGTACCAGGGGGCTTCCCTGTGCTCCGCAACAGGAGAGGCCACAACAGTGAGAGGCCCGCATACCACAAAAAAAAAAAAAAAAAAGCTAGGTAATCCTTATCCCTCCTGTGTTGAACCCCTATACCTTTTAATCAACTATAAAATCAAAACAAATTTACAAATAATTTAGTACTAGCAATGGTAGGGTCAGTGGAATTTTTTTAAATATATAATATATGCTGAAGCAAGGTTGTTTTCTTAAGCAATCTAATATGTTTTGATGGCCATAGGAACCATGTATATAGTACAATTTAGGTTATCAGTGTTATGTCCATTGTTACCATGGATTTATATCTTTATGAGTAAGTATATAGACGTAAACCGTACCAAAACCCAAGAAAATCCAAATTAACATTCATATTATGTTGTAGAGATGTTGTTTTACTGAAATGAAATACTTAATGTTGATCTGAATAGTGGAAAGATTTAGCTTTGGATTCACTAATATATATAATCTGTTTCTATATTTTAACTTTAGTAATAGCAATGTAGAGAATATCATACAAGGTAGTATTTGTGATGTGAAGGTATTGTGAAGCAGTTTATGATAATCAGATCTCATATTCAACCAAAACTGGCCAGAAGTCCTTGAATGCCAATTTCAGTGAGGTATTGTTTGATAACTTTGTAGAGTTAGAGTTGGCTTATTCAGAAGAAGATAAGATTTGTGTTGCAAATAAAAAGATAACACAGAAAAGGAGAAAGTTTGGGCAAATCTTATATCTGGTAAGGGACTCGTATCTAGAATATATAAAGAATTCTTACAACTCAATAATAAAAAGACAACTCAATTTAAAAATGGGCCAACGATCTGAATAAGCATTTCTCCAAAAAAGATGTACAAATGGCATATAAGCACATGAAAAGATGCTCAACATCATTAGCCATCAGGTAATGCAACTCAAAACTACAATGAGTTACCACTTCACACTCACTAGGATGGCTGTAATAAACAAAGGTGTATTTTAAAAGGAGAGGATAGGGAGAAATTGGATCCCTCATGCACTACTGGTGAGATTGTAAAATGGTGCAGCCAATTTGGAAAATAGCCTGGTAATTCCTCAAGAGGTTAAACACAGTTACTGTATCACTGTCATTTCCACTCCTAGATGTATACCCTAAAGAGTGAAAACATATGTCCACACAAAAATTTGTACATGGGGCTTCCCTGGTGGCGCAGTGGTTAAGAATCCGCCTGCCAGTGCAGGGGACATGGGTTTGAGCCCTGGTCCAGGAAGATCCCACATGCCGCGGAGCATCTAAGCCTGTGAACCACAACTGCTGAGCCTGCATGCCACAACTACTGAAGCCCGCGTGCCTAGAGCCCGTGCTCCGCAACAAGAGAAGCCACTGCAATGAGAAGCCTGCGCACCACAATGAAAGAGTAGCCCCCACTTGCTGCAACTAGAGAAAGCCCGCACACGGCAACAAAGACCCAACACAGCCAAAAATAAATAAACTAATTAATTAAAAAAAAATTCGTACATGAATGTTATAGCGGCATTATTCATGATAGCCAAATTGTGGAAACAACCCAAATGACCGTCAACTGATAAATGGACAAATAAAATGTATATCCATGCAATAGAATATTACTTGACAATAAAAAGAAATTAAGTACTGGTACATGTTATAACAAGGATGAACATTGGAAACAGTATGCTACGTGAAAGCAGCCAAACACAAAAGATTATGTATATAATTCCATTTATATGAAATGTCCAGAATAGGGAAATCCATAGAGACAAAAAATAGATTAGTGGTTGCCTAGGCTTGGTCAGGGGAAGGTTTGGGAGGAAATGGGGAGTGATTACTAATAGGTTTCTGTTTTGGGGTGATGAAATTGTTGTAAAATTGATTGTGGTTATGGTCACATAACTGTGAATATACTAAAAAAATTTAGTTGTACTTTTGAAGTGAGTGAACCATATGGTATGTGAATTACATCTCAGTGAAGCTGTTAATGTAAAAAAAATATTTGAATTGTAGTTTTTGAAATCTGTTAAGTGGGTAACTTGAATTGGGAATAGAAAATTTTAATTGCATATTTGCCATCACATTTCCAGCTAATGTACATAGCAAGTTGCTGTGTTAAAGATGAGATCCACCCAGTACACTCGATATGGTACTGAGTGCTCCAATAAAGATTCTTTTGAGGTCATCCTGCCTATCCTGCTGCATCCTACTCATCTCTCTCTTGTTTATACAGCAAACATACAAACCACAAACTGGGCACCAAAATTGTGCGGTAGAACTCAATTATAATATGGATACTGATTTGTTCCAGAAAATGCATGTGTTAATTTTAAAAATATTATCATTGAAATGACTAAAATGAAACGTCACAGATAACCATGAGCATGAGAAATGGTGATCTAGAGGTATCTATTAAACTGTAAGAGAGGTGGCAGCTCCCTTCTCTAAATTGTTATTACAGATGTGCAAAAATGTCTAAAATATAGTATATCTGATTTTTTCCCTTGTTTGGTACACATGTTCATATACTAAATTTTTTAAAATTTTCATTAGGTAAGGATATCAGAAATGGAGCCAGTGCCATCAGTTTCTAAGAAAACTAACAAATATAAAGGACAGTAAATAGTTGTCTAGTTTCTTAGAGATTTTACAGTCCTGGAATCTTCAAGTTGGAGGAACCCTAAGGTTAACCTAAGCAAACATTTGGTAATTTCTTGGCTTCTTGAAATGAGCTGGAATTGGGGAAAAGGAATTCTTAATTCTTGAATCCTGATGATTCAAGATCAGACCTAGAGAGATAATTACTATTCATGCCAGCCTGCTCTGTGGGTGGGAATGCTGGCTCTCCAGCTTAATAACTTGAGCAAGTAACTATACTAAGCCTTGGTTCCTTCCTCTCTGAAAAGAGGGATAGGTAAACTACATTGAGCAGTTATAGTGCTTGAATAAGAAAAACGTATGTGAAAGGAAAAATCAGGGATTTATGACAGCTTTATGTGGTAAACTTAAAATGAGCCTTTTCATTTACATGTTATACATTTTTTTTATGATGAAAGTGAGGATTTCTGGAAGCTAGCATTGGGGAGAGGTTTAACCAACAGGAGAATAAACATTTATTCACGTACTTCTAAATGCCCTTTTTGTAGAGTAAGTCTTTCTTATTCTAACTTTCCACTCTACCTTGGTATGTATTGAAAACTCCCATCCTGGGTGTATTTTACACTGTATGCTTACTTTGTATATATTAGTGCTTCCAATTTAAGCAAAAATTGTGTGAAATAAAGTGGACTCATTTGCCAAAATCCTGAAAGAAAAGCTTTAAGAAAGTAAGAATGTAGAGGATGGGAGGACAAGATGGCAGAGTAGAAGGACCTTGAGCTCACCTCCTCTCATGAGCACAGCAAAATCACAGCTAACTGCTGAACAACCATTGATGAAAAAGACTGGAACCTACCAAAAAGATAATCTACATCCAAAGACATAAAGAAGAAACCACAACGAGACAGTAGGAGGGGCACACTTGTGATATAATCAAATCCCATACTCCCCAGCTGGGTAACCCACAAACTGGAGAATAGTTATATTGCAGAAGTTCTCCCATGGGAGTGAGCGGTCTGAGCCCCATATCGGGCTCCCCAGCCTGCGGGGTCTGACGTCTGGAGGAGGAGCCCTCAGAGCATTCGGCTTTGAGGGCCAGTGGGGCTTAATTACAGGAGCTCTACTCTTGGAGGGTGCATACAAGGTCTTGCACGCAATGGGACCCAGGGCAAAAGCAGTGATGACTTGATAGGAGCCTGGGCCAGACCTACCTGCTGGTCTTGGAGGGTCTCCTGGGGAGGATGGGGGTGGGGGTGGGGGTGGCTTTAGCTCTCCTTGAGGACATTGACACTGGTGGCAGAGGTATCGAGGAGTATTCATCAGTGTGAACTCTTGCTGGAGGCTGACATCTTGCTTGGGTCATTATCACCAAGACCTAGCCCTACCCAACAGCCTGTAGTGCTGGGATGCCTCAGGCCAAACAGCCAACAGGGCAAGAACACAACCCCACCTATCAGCAGACAGGCTGCCCAAAGACTTCCTGATCCCACAGCCACCTCTAGACATGCCCCTTGACTCGGCCTTGCCCACCAGAGGGCCAAGACCCAGCCTCACCCACCAGGGGGCAGACACCAGAAGCAAGAAAACTACAGTCTTGCAGCCTGTGGAACTGAGTCTGCAAACACAAGTCAGAATCTACCCTGTGACCAGATGGTCCCTGGCCCTTGTGTGGTGAGAGGGGAGTGTACTGCTGGGACACCTGGACATCCCCTACAGAGGGCCACTTCTCCAAGGTTGAGAAATGTAACTAACCTACCACATACATAAAAATACAAATAGAAATTTAGACAAAATGAGATGGCAGAGGAATATGTTCCAGACAAAGGAACAAGATAAAACCCCCGAACAACAACTAAGTGAAGATAGGCAATCTACCCAAGAAAGAGTTCAGAGTAATGATCATAAAGATGAACCAAGAACTCAGGAGAAGAATGGATGCACAGAGTGAGAAGTTACAAGAAGTTTTTAACAAAGAGTTAGAAAATACAAAGAGTGACCAAACAGTTGAAGAATACAATAACTAAAATGAAAAAATACACTGGAAGGAATCAGTAGCAGAATAAATGAGGCAGAATGGATTGGTGAGCGGGAAGAAAGAATAGTGGAAAGCACTGCCATGGAACAGAATGAAGAAAAAAGAATGAAAAGAAAGGACAGTTTAAGAGACCTCTGGGACATCAAACACACTAACATTTGCATTATAGGGGTCCCAGAAGGAGAAGAGAGAGAGAAAGGGCCTGAGAAAATATTTGGAGAGATAATAGCTGAAAACTTCCCTAACATGGGAAAGGAAACAGTTACCCAAGCCCAGGAAGTGCAGAGAGTCCCATACAGGATTAACCCAAGGGAAAACATGCTGAGACACACAGTAACCAAATTGACAAAGATTGGACTTCCCTGGTGGCGCAGTGGTTGAGAGTCCGCCTGCCGATGCAGGGGACACGGGTTCGTGCCCCGGTCTGGGAAGATCCCACGTGCCGTGGAGCGGCTGGGCCTGTGAGCCATGGTCGCTGAGCCTGCGCATCCGGAGCCTGTGCTCCGCAACGGGAGAGGCCACAACAGTGAGAGGCCTGCGTACAAAAACAAAAACAAATTGACAAAGATTAAAGATAAAGAGAAAATACTAAAAGCAACAAGGGCAAAGCAACAAATAACATACAGGGGAAGTCCCATAAGGTTATCAGCTGATTTTTCAGCAGAATCTGCAGGCCAGAAGAGAGTGCCACAGTACATTTTAAGTGACAAAAGGGAAAAACCTACAACCAAGAATCCTCTACCCCACAAGGCTCTCATTCAGATTTAATGGAGAAATCAAAACCTTTACAGACAAGCAAAAGCTAAAAGGATTCAGCACCATCAAACCAGCTTTACAACAAATGCTAAAGAAACTTCTCTAGGTGGAAAAGAAAAGGCCACAACTATAAACAAGAAAATTACAAAATGGGAAAGCTCACTGGTAAAGGCAAACATACAGTCAAGGTAGGAAATCATCCACACATGAACTAGTAGGGAGGTTAAAAAGCAAAAGTAATAAAATCTCCATCCACAAGAGCAGTTGAGAGATATGCAAAACAATTAGATGTAAAATATGACATCAAAACCAGTAATCATGAGAGGAGGAGAGTGAAAATGCAGGATATTTAAAATGCATTTGAAATTAAGAGATGAGCAGCTTAAAACAATTGTGTATATATAGACTACTATACCAAAGTTTCATGGTAACTGCAAGCCGAAAATCTATAATAGATAAATACCCGCAAACCGAAAATCTATAATAGATAAATACACACAAAAAAGAAAAAGGAATCCAAACACAACACTAAGGATAGTCATCAAGAAAGTAAGAATTTAAAGTAAAGGGGGGAAACAGCTTCATGAGTGTCCCGAGAAATACTACTTTGGGGAAACACTGTTCAAATTTTGACTGTGTAATTACCTTTTATAAAAAATTGGGAAATTAAGAAAAGAAAAACGTCACACCAGTCTACCACCCACCCAGTACAGTGACTATCATGGCTGTGTGAATTTCCTTTTACTTTTTCCTGTGCTTATCTTAGCTAGTTTTAATAACAGCAAGTGTATAATTTTGTGTTTTGTTTTTGTAATTTAATGTCATTAGCATTTTTGTTGCATTGTTTTCATAACTGTATTTTTTTTTTTTTGCGGTACGCGGGCCTCTCACTGTTGTGGCCCCTCCCGTTGTGGAGCACAGGCTCCGGACGCGCAGGCTCAGCAGCCATGGCTCACGGGCCCAGCCGCTCCACGGCATGTGGGATCTTCCCGGACCGGGGCACGAACCCGTGTCCCCTGCATCGGCAGGCGGACTCTCAACCACTGTGCCACCAGGGAAGCCCCATAACTGTATTTTTAAATCATACAATGTCCTACTATAATCAACCATTACCTTATTGAATATATATGTATATTTATATGTTGCTTACAGTTATTTATGATCACAGATGATAAGGTGAAATTCTTTGGGCATATAGCTTTTTCCATACTTAAGACCTTTTCTTATTTTTTATTTTATTTATTTTTAAATTTATTGAAGTATAGTTGATTTACAGTGTTGTGTTTCTGCTGTACAGCAAAATGATTCAGTTATATCATTACCTATATATGGATGTGAATACTTTTTCATATTCTTTTCCATGTACTTTATTACAGGATATTGAATATAGTTCCCTGTGCTATACAGTAGGACCTTGTTTATCCATTCTATATATAATTGTTCGCATCTGCTAATCCCAAACTCCCAATCCATTTCTCCCCCACCCCCTTCCCCCTTGGCAACCACAAGTCTGTTCTCCATGTTCTTAGAATAGATTGTTAGAAATTCTACATTAAAGTACAACTTTTTATGGGTTTTGATATCTGTTGGGCTTGTTCTATTTTAAAACAAGTGTTTTGGGCTGAATTCTTTATTTGCTTGCTTGTTGTGATTTTTGGATATGTAAAGAAGTGGCTTTGTTTTTTTAGTTACATTTTCCTACTGCTCTGAATTCTCTCTCTCTTTCTTTTTTCCTTTTTTAGGCTAAATTAATTACCCACCCAGCACAGCATCTTACAGGAAAAGCATAGCACTTCCTAGAGGAGTATGAGCATAACAGGAAGGTGTCATTGACTCTGAATTAAAATTTTAACCTGTCCCCTGAACAGCTACAGGATTTGGAAGCTGAATCAATGTTATCAGATGAGTTAGAATCCAAACCAGAGGTGAGCCCAGGCAACTGGTTTCCTTTTCTTTTGGTGGGCTGTATTCCAGAGTTTGTTCTTAGTTCAGGAGTCAGCAAACTTTTTCTGTAATGGTGCCAGGTAATAAATATTTTAGGTTTTGTGGGCCATATGGTTTTGGTTGTAACTACTAGTTTATTATTTTTCTGTTACTAAGTACTTTCTCAGAAATTAAAAAATTCAATTCTTACCTTTTATGACTTTTTATACTTGTTATTTAAATAAGTGTAAGTTATTATACATTTACATAATTACATAATGACAAAATTTCTGTATATATGTAATATTTACTACCACAAACCATTTTTTATTAATTTTGTATATATCTAAAAGTGTTTTCTTTTTAAATGTGGTTAGGGGATTTAAACATTTAAAATTTGTATTCATTTTTCTCATTTTAATTTTAGAACATGTGTGTTGCTTAGTGGAAAGATCACTGAATTTGGAATCATGTTACCTAAGTATGAAGACTGACATTGCTCCTAACTAGTGATGTGACCTTGGACTAGTCATTTAGTGTCTTCAACTTGATTCCTTGCCTTTAAAATACATGTTTAATCTTACTAAGTTACAGTGAGGATTAAAAGAGCCTATACACAGAAGAGTGCTTTATAAAATACAATCAGTACAATGCAGTTGAATTTGTAATAGCCACCATTTAAAAATATAATTATTTTGATCATTTCTGTTTTATGGAAGGTGATAGAAATTAATTATACGATTCAATTTTTATCTAGAACACTTGATAAAAATGAGTTAAAATATTATTTTGTAGTTAATCTAGTTTTTCTGTGAATAAGGTTGAGACTAGAGCAATCAAGACTTAATTACCTCATTGCCTTTTGGTAAATTCAGAGGTTTAGATCCATTCATAATAACCTGTATTATTTGTTGTCTCCACATCCCCCCCTTTCCCCTTCAGCTGCTGGTACAGTTTGTTCAGAATACGTCCATCCCACTGGGACAGGGGCTAGTAGAATCAGAAGCTAAAGACATTACTTGCTTGTCCCTCCTTCCAGTGACTGAGGCCTCAGAATGCAGTCGGCTAATGTTACCAGGTAAAAATTAAGATCACCAGAGATAAGATAAACAAGTCTTAAGAGCTTAGCCTTCTCTGTGGTACTGGTGGAATGTGATAACTGACTTTATAACTGACTGGTAGAAACTGTAAAAATTAGGACTTGTGGAGAAAAAGCAGCCATGGGAGTCATAAGTGCATTGTTAGTTTATTTATTTATTAAAAAAAATATATTTTTTTGGCCATACCGTGCAGCTTGTGGGATCTTAGTTCCCCGACCAGAGATTGAACCCGGGCCCTTGGCAGTGAGAGTGTGGAGTCCCAACCACTGGACTGCCAGGGAATTCCCTGCATTGGTAGTTTAAGTCATAGGAATGAATATGAACACTCAGAGTGAGAGTGAGAAGAAAAGGAGGCCAAGGCAGAACTGCATGGAACTCCCTATTCAAGGTATGGGGTGAGGCAGGAGAGCCTGTGAAGGAGGGAAGAAAGAAAGGCTAGAGCAATAGGTGGAATACTGGCATAGAGTACAGGCATGGAACCCAAGGGAACAGTCAAGTGTGACAAATGCTTCTAAGAGGCCCAGTGAGACAGGGACTGTCCCAAGGAGATAGGGTCAATGAGGTCATTGTTGACCTAGGCAGGACCTGCTCCTTGGAGAGGGAGTGGAAAGCCAGGCTGTAGTGGGTTGAGGTATCAGTGCAAGTTGAGGAAGTAACTATACTTTCTAAAGGCTGTCTTGCTATGGGAAGGAAAAAGAGAAGGACATAAAGTACATTAAAGAGTTCTTTTTTAAGATCTGAAATATTAGAGGGTGGTTTTATACTAAGAGGAAAGAGCCCATTAGAGAAGCTGCAAACACAAAGAGTAGATAATTGGTGAGGAGGCTCCAGGAGAGGTAGAAGGAAGTAGAATGCTGAGCATGGGTAGTGAGATTAGCTTTGGATGAGAAGCAGATCCTATCACTTGACTATTAGGAAGGAAAACATTATTTTTGGATGCAATGGATTCTTTATTTTCTGGAAATTGAAATATTTAAAATTTGGAATATTAATGTTAAATCAGGGGAGGGTCACCTATTGGTGACAACTTATTTGTTATAAAGTCTTCTGGTTACTATCCTCTAGCGGTGTTCTTTTTTGATTTTTGAAGTGACTTAAGGGCAGATATATTCAACCAACCAGTGTTGATTTAAGGTTTCTCTATCTAGCTCCTGTCTTTCCCACATCTTCCATCTCTCAAGTCCCATTTTTCTACTGGTGTGTTGGGAGTGTTTCCAAATCCATGGATTTTCAATATGTGAAAATTTCCATGTGCTAATAAAATTTGATCTTCATTAGGCTTTTTTTCCTGAATTTTCTCTCCCAATTTTAATTTATTGAATAAATATTTTGACAATAATAAAGGAAATGAAAACAGGAACAAAAGCATCCATCTTCTTTTCTACATTACCTTCTTTTTTAATTTTGATTTAAAATATTTTAGACAACCAGTTATAGATAATAGTAAATGAAAACCCATGTACTCACTTCCCAGCTCATGAAACGTAGTATTACAAACGCAGATTTATCTGTACATACCTCCCTAATCTCATTCCCCTTCCTCCCAAATATGTGTGAATCATTCCATGCATGACCTACATGTTTTCTTTTTAGTTGGGATATGTGATAGACAGAAAAGCACAAAACTATATGGATATACCTTTTGAAGAATTATTATAAAGGAGATAGCACCACCCAATCAAGAAGTAGAATGTTGCCAGCTTCCGGGCCTTCCATGGGTTCCTTCATGATAAAAGCAACCTCTGTTCTTCCATAGGTCACCACTGCCCTCAATTTTTTGAAAATTTGTTCTTTGTTTTCCAAGTTTAATCACCCAAGTCTAATTTTAGCTGATTTTGGACTTTAGATGAGTGGAATCATATGAATGTATCTTGTTGTACCTTTTATGCTTGTGCGATTCATCCTTGTGTGTAGCTCTGGTTTGTTTGGTTTCATTGCTATATAGTATTCTGTTATATGAGTGTACCACAACTTCTTCCACGCCACAGCTGATGAATATGTAGTTATTTTCCAGTGTTGTATTATGACAAACAGTGCTTCTATGAACTATAAGAACAGTTTTTTTGTGGTAAAGTGTATATAAAATTTACCGTTTTAACCAGTTAAATTTACCATTTAACCAGTTGTGTGGCATTAAATTCATTCACTTTGTTGTACAACTTCATTAGGCTTTGGAATGGCAGTGCTGTCCCTAGGCTTCCACTTTATTTCTATAACCTTACCTGTTATCTCCTTGAAAGAAGAAAATAATGTAACCTGCCTTCTATAAAGATGAATGAAACCCCTGAAAACATTGGATGCTTTAGCACTGTTGGCAGTTCTTCATTATATTGCAACTAAAACCTTTGGAAATTCATCCCCTCCCTTAGAATAAAGTTCTAGAAGCGAGTCTTCTGAATTATTTCTTTACATCTGGTGTAAACCCAGAACCATAATGAAACATACTCATGATTCTATATAATTTCAGTTATATCCCAGGCTGTGATTTTTCCCCTAATGACTCACCAGAACTGTCACATACATGTCATAAAAATTAGAGAGAGGTATCTTTTCCCAAGAAAAATAGTTTAAAATTTAGATCCTGTTCTTGAGTTCATATTCATTGTGTAACTATATTTTTCAAGGGAAATATACTGATTTGGGGCCTCAAAAGGACAAAGGTCTATAATGTCCAAATGTGGATGGTTCGTATTAGTTACCACCAACCATCAGAGGAGTCTGCCCCTCACATTTTACTTGACACCCTTTAGCTGCCTTTCACTCTCTCTTCTTTTCTGAGGCAGATTTTTGTATTTATAAAATGAAAAAGCTGTCTGCTCCTGTAAGGGTGTTAGATACTAAGGGATGTTACAAGGGTGTTAGGTACCACTAAGGGATGTTACAAGGGTGTTAGGTACCATATATCAAAATGGTGAACTCCTTGGAGATAGGTGCTACATAAAGCTGTGGTATTTTCCCTTTACTAGATGATACTCCAAATCATACTAACTCCTCCAAGGAGGTTCCTTCCTCGGCTGTGTTGAGAAGCCTTCAGGTGAATGTGGGTCCAGACGGAGAAGAGACGAGGGCTCAGACCGTACAGAAGTCTCCAGAGTTTTTGTCCACTCCAGAGTCTCCTAGCTTGTTGCAAGATCTACAGCCAAGTGATAGCACTTCTTTTATTCTTCTTAACCTAACAAGAGCAGGTATTCTTTACCCTTTTCTGACTTCTGCTCATGCTTAAGGAAAAAAACTGGGGAGCAGGGAATAGTTAACTTAGTCATACTTAAAGTGGAAAGAAACTATTCTTTTATTATTTTGGAGAATTGGTGTCGTTTGGTGATCAGTTGGGTATGTAGAGGGAGAAGGCAGACTCTAAGATGACTCAAAAATTTTTTGTTTGGGAAATTAAGTGGTGTCATTCACCAAGGTAGTGCACACAGGAAGAATAGGGCTGTGGGAGAATGATTAGTTCCAATTTGTGCCTGTTGATATTGAGATTTCACAGGGACATTTAGGAGGAGGTGTCCTTTAGAGAGTTAGAAACAGGAATCCAGAGTTCTAGAGAGGTCTGTTGTGAAATAAGTAGTTTTAGTGCTTATCAGCATTCAGGAAGTGTATGAAACAATGAGCATGGATTCTTTGATTCTCAGGAGTAGTCTGGAGCATAAACAGAAAAGAAGGCAAATCTGGGACCCTGAAAAAACATTTTAAGAGGTAACAGAAGAATGGAAGCAGCTTCTAGAGAGAGGGATCTCAAGAAAACAAAATGAGAATGATGTGGGGGGAGCCAAGGAAGGAAACGTTTTAAAGAAGAAAAGGTACAGAATCATGCCAAATACCACATACTGGGCCAGTGAGATGAGGACTGGGAAGTGTATGTCTGGCAAACTTAGCAAGAGCAATTGTTATTGAGGTAGTAGAGGTGGAGCTTAGGGTTAAAGAGATAGGGAATGGATAGCAGGTGAGAAAGTAGATACACAGCTTAGAAGTTAAGAAACTTCAAGAAACATGACTTTGAAGGAACAGGTGAGAAGGTGATATTTAGAGACATACTTGGGATTTTCTGTTCTTTAAAAAAAAAGATGGGAGAGACTTCAGCTTGGACAGATTGAAAGGCTGAAAGGGAAGCTGTAAGGTGGCCACTAAGGAGTAATGAGTTGAAGTTGGGAGAGGAGAAAACTAAAAGATAGGATTGGGATCCTAGAGGTGAGGGTTAGCCTGGTTGCTAGGAAAGACCGTTTTGCCTCTGAAACAGGAGTAGGTAAGATAAAGACCAGCCTGTCAGCTGGGAGTGGAAAGGTGATAACCTAATCTTATATGAGAACAGAAGCTTGAGGTGCGAGGTGAAAGTCTGGAATAGCTGAACAGGACACAGAGTTTCTCAGCCAGGGCCAATCAAAGGATTACTTGATGGCTAACTTTCATATATCCTCTTTGTTTCTTCCAGGTCTGGGCTCTTCAGCTGAACACTTAGTATTTGTACAAGATGAGGCAGAGGATTCAGGGAATGATTTCCTCTCCAGTGAGAGCACAGACAGTAGCATTCCATGGTTCCTCCGGGTTCAGGAGTTGGCCCATGACAGTTTGATTGCTGCTACTCGTGCACAACTGGCAAAGAATGCGAAAACCAGCAGCAATGGTGAGACCCCTGTGGTGTTTTCCTTTCCAGTATTCTGTGCAGAGATTTTGGTAATACAGTGGCTATATTTTGAGTTGTATATAATCCAAATTACTTTATTGGTAAGAGCAGAAGGCTAGAAATGTGTAAATTGTTTTTCTTATTTTCTAAAAAAGAACTCAGCCATGTCAGATTCATGTGCAGAATCAACTAAACTAGCATTCTCAATTGTCAGCTTTAAATAGTATACTGAACCCCTTTTAAAGGAAAAAATTTTTTGCACATCTTGGTGTTATCCTGAATTGTTTTTATTGTGATGGTCCTTATACTTAGAGCTTTTACACCATTATGAAATTGACAGTTTTATCAATTAATAGAAATAAAACTATAAAACCAATAAAAAAATTAATTTTAAGTCAGTGTGGCAGATGATAATGTTTTGCTGAAACTAAATTGCTGCTCATGGCGATTTAGCAATTAGCAGCTACCATAGTGCTGCTTTTTGGGGGGTTGGGGGTGGGCAGGGCAGGGCAGGGAGGGTGGAACCAATTCACCAGAAGACCTAAATATCCAAATAGGGTATAGTGTGGTTTCTTTTGAGTTCAGCATGCCTGTACTATTTACTCTGTGCCACTTTTTTTCTATCCAGTAATTTTCAAAGTGTGGTCCCTGGATCATCAGCATCACCAGTAATTTAGAAATGCAAATTATCAGGTCTCATCTTACTGAATCAGAAACTTGGAAGTTTTTAGTAAGCCCTCATTGTGGTTATGATGCATGTTAAAGCTTGGGGACCATCGCTCTATTCACACCACTCCTAAACCACTGCAAGACATTTGCTTGTGTAGCATGCCATAATATTTTTTGTTTTAGGTCTGTCTCTGTATTTTCTCATTAACCTGTGACAATTAAGGTAATACAAAAAATTATTGAGGTATGGTACATACTGTCATTACCACAAACATACTGTCACTTCCATCTAAGTTGAAATACAGAAATATTTTAATTTTGTGTGTGATGTTGTATATCAGGAGTCAGCAAAGGGCCAAATAACCACCTGTTTTGTAAATAAAGTTATATTGGAACACAGGCATGCCCTTTAATTACTAATTGTCTATGGCTCATACTGTGGCAAAGTTGAGTAGTTGTGACAGAGACCGTGTGGCCCTCAAAGCCAAAAATATCTGCTGTTTGGCCCTTTAAAGGAAAAGTTTACTGACCTGCTCTATACAGTACTACTTTCTCTGGAAATTATATCCCAAATACAAAGACCTTGCCCACATAACTGTAGGATCTTTAACGTGTTTACAGTGTTACTCAACATGTACCATATAAGGTGTTGAGTTTCTTTGTCTCTCTTGCTCTCTCTTTTCTTGGGGGGTGAGGGAGGGGGAAACCATTTCATCAGATGACCTCTAAATATCCAAGGCTATCATTGGCTGAGGTCATTTTAAGCTAATCTGTCTTCTGCAAACAGTGCTTTGTTTTCAAAAACAAAGTAATTAAGGGAGCACTTTGAGAAATTTTATAATGACTCAAAATACAAGACAGCTCACTCTTTTCTGAAGGATTTTTTCCCCCCTGTTATATGATTATATCAATGTTCTCATTATATTGATATCTACAAAATTGAATGCACGAAGCCCCAACTGTCACCAGTTTATACTTTTTTTTTTTTAATTTAATTTATTGTTTGCCTGCATTGGGTCTTGGTTGCTGTGCGCATGCTTTCTCTAGTTGCAGCGAGCGGGGGGCTACTCTTCGTTGCGGTGCGCGGGCTTCTTATTGCGGTGGCTTCTCTTGTTGCAGAGCATGGGCTCTAGGCGCACAGGCTTCAGTAGTTGCAGCACATGGGCTCAGTAGTTGCGGCATGCGGGTCCTAGAGCGCAGGCTCAGTAGTTGTGGCACACGGGCTTAGTTGTTCTGTGGCATGTGGGATCTTCCTAGACCAGGGCTCGAACCCGTGTCCCCCACACTGGCAGGCGTATTCTTAACCACTGTGCCACCAGGGAAGTCCTGTCACTGGTTTAAATCTCTGGATTAGCATGGGTTTCTACAGACCTTTCATTAGAAATTAATTAGCTGGAGCTCTTGAGTTAATGGGAAATTTTCCTCACAGTATATGCACTTCTGTGCTGTTTAAAATTTACCCATGTTTCAGTTAAACAAACAAAAAAACTATGTGGGACAATATTTAAAAAGAACAAGTTAATTAATATTAACTAGCAAAAGGCATCTTAGGTTCCACTCTGACCTTGGAGCAATTAGTTTTATGATTAGCATTTGGTGAAGTACAGCAAGGAGAATGTAGGGCAGGAAGAAAGTAAGGTTAATAGCTGGGACAGAAACTGCCTTTGATCAACTGTCAGGTTCCCGGGAGTGTGATATGTATGACATATTATCCTACTCTTGGCTCTTGAGAGGGAAATTTGGAAATATGAATCTTATTCCTAAGGTATATGTAGTGGAAAGATAAACTCCATATGTTTATAACAGAATTAAGTGGTTGTGAATGTTTTTCTCTATTGATGTCCAACTATGAATTGAAGAAAACGAAGGGAAGGGTGCACCACCTGCTAATCCGGAATTTATTTAAAGATTTAGTTAACTGATTTCGTTTAAATTTAAGAAAGTCACTGCACCATATGCTCCTCTCCTCCCCTCCTTTTATTCTATTGAACAAAAAACTTGAGCAGTATTATCTCTAACTTTTAAAAATGTGGTAAGAAATTTGAAAATGAACTGAGTTTTTGCATTCTTAGATATTTTGTAACTAAGGAGGGGTGGTACAGGAAATTAGAAGGTGATTATTATTCTCTAGAATGATAGAAACAGCCAAATTGACTTCAGAAGATAGAAATCTAAGAACGGCCATCTACAAAAGAAATTACTACTGTAAGTTTACAGCTAAGCCAGACTGGCTGCTTCTCCTTAAAATATAAGTTTTTATTACCTAGAACTTTAAGTCATCTTCTGTAGGACCCCACTCCTGGTGTTGACATACCTGCTTCCTTACCAATCTGTAATGCAAAATAGGTTGAACTCTGCTTTTTGATATGAAACCATTTTGGATATTTCTTACATTTGCCAAAGAGGCCTAGTCTTGTGGCTTTTTGTAGTTCTGTGGATTAAGTAAGGGGATGGGGATATAGAGCCCTCTCACTTCTGTTAAATGAATGCAAAGCAAGCTGGGGAAGATGAAGATCGATATGTGATTAATGATCACTAGGAGTGGCTTTATTGTTTGAACCAAAGTATCTGAGTGGAATCCTTCCCTAGATTATAAGTACGTGACTCTGTTACAGGAGAAAATGTCCACCTTGGTTCTGGTGATGGGCAACCGAAAGATTCTGGGCCCCTTCCTCAAATGGAGAAGAAGCTCAAGTGTACAGTTGAAGGCTGTGACCGGACATTTGTGTGGCCAGCTCACTTTAAGTACCACCTCAAAACTCATCGGTGAGCAAACCTGAGATTCCATACTTGGAGCTTAAGAAAGTTGATGCTTCTGAAGGAACTTGACAGAAGTCCCCTCACTTGACAGACTAAAGGAAAGCAGGGGCTCCAGCTCACTTGTGGTTAAGATGTCTTTTGTTCTTTAATAGAAACATTTGCATTGTCTCATTTACCTTGTTCAAACACTTGGCACCTAAATATCTTAGAGCAAGAGTTCTCAAATCTCATCATAAAACATAATGTCTTGGAGAACTTAAAAATTATATATAAGCTTAAGCCCTACTCTAAACCTGTGAAATCAGTATTTCAAGAAGTAGGGCATCTGTAGTTTTAACAAACTTCAGGTGATTCTCGTACATCTAGATTTGGGATTTACTGTCTGCCTTGAGAGTCAGTAGGAGCTTTGACTTGTCCTCTCTAGCAAAGAGCATTTTCAGGCATTGTTGTGTATGTGATTTTTTTTTTTTCCCCCCAGAAACGATCGCTCCTTTATCTGCCCTGCAGCAGGCTGTGGGAAAAGCTTCTATGTACTGCAGAGGCTGAAGGTGCACATGAGGACCCACAATGGGGAGAAGCCCTTTATGTGCCCCGAGTCTAACTGTGGTAAGCAGTTCACTACAGCTGGAAACCTGAAGAACCACCTGCGCATCCACACAGGTGTGTGCCACCCCAGCATTCCCGCAGGCCGTCTACTGCTTGGCTTAGGGCCTGCTGGCTGTCCTTAGGAGACGAAGGTTGGGGTTGTGTGCCCCGAGTCTAACTGTGGTAAGCAGTTCACTACAGCTGGAAACCTGAAGAACCACCTGCGCATCCACACAGGTGTGTGCCACCCCAGCATTCCCGCAGGCCGTCTACTGCTTGGCTTAGGGCCTGCTGGCTGTCCTTAGGAGACGAAGGTTGGGGTTGTTGCTAGAACTCTGAGGGTGAAATTTCTTTTTTTCAAATGTCTCATGGCACTTTTCAGTTCTTTCAGTAACATTTATTGTCACCTCTGTGTGAGAATGGACAGTTTGATTTCTGTCTCTGGTAGCCTTAAGTAGGAAGGGATATAAGACCGTCACTGATAACAATGATCATATATGGACAGAAGTGAGCCTTTCCAAATATCTTCGAACTTAACACAGTTGTAGTTTTGGTCATTAACATTTATTGAGTTACACAAACCACACAGATTCTGCTCTAGGCACTAAATGGGGGGTAAGGTGAGGGGAAATACAAAAGCTAAGCTTAATCCCTGACTTTGAGTTTACTTTCTTGTTAGAGCCTCACAACCTGAGAAATAGAATGGAGAAGTGACTTGTCCTGAGTCAAATAGCATGTTAATATCAACGGAGCAAAAGAAAGATACCCTGATTTCTTAATCTAAAAGCTTAAGGGTGACTTTCCAAGCCACTTGGCCCAGTTGTGCTAAGTCTCTTGCCAGAGCTTAATCACTGAACCCAGACTACTACCGTAGGATGTGTAACTATTCTTCCCACTTTCTCTTTCTCTTCCTCTTCCTCGTTTATTCTTGCATGCTAAAATGATAGCAGGTACAAATAAATGGCATTAAAAAAGTGAAACCCAAGCTGAAGCCACCTTTGTTCTGCACATGTTCCTGTGATTCCCTCTAGATTGACATTACCACTGGTTATATTTCAGGGCAAAATAGCTCTGTTCTCAGCTCTTTCTATCTATTTATTTATTTAATTTTTGGCCGGGTTGGGTCTTTGTTGCTGCATGTGGGCTTTCTTTGTGGTGAGCGGGGGCTACTCTTAGTTGCAGTGTGCGGGCTTCTCATTGTGGTGGCTTCTCTTGTTGCAGAGCATGGGCTCTAGGTGCGTGGGCTTCAGTAGTTGCAGCACACAGGCTCAGTAGCTGTGGCATGCGGGCTCAGTTGCTCCTCAGCATGTGGGATCTTCCCAGACCAGGGCTCGAACCTGTGTCACCTGCCTTGGCAGGCGGATTCTCAACCACTGTGCCACCAGGGAAGCCCCTCAGCTCTTCCTTGAAAGAGTATTCTTGCTCCAAGAAAGCAGTTTGAATAAAAGAACAGGAAAAACATCTAGCTGAATAGTTAAGGAAAGTAGTAGAATTCACTGTGCCTTATTAAATTCAGTAACCTCTTCATCCTTGTGCCACTTGTCATCTTTGTAGCATTTGATAAAAGTGAACATATTTTAAAATGCTTTCTTTTATTCAGAGTGTGACCTGATTTTCTCTCTTCATTCTGACTCTTGCTAGCTCTGCCTTGTTAATCTAATTGTTGACCAATTTCAGAATTTTGGGTTTCTCCCATTTTACTCAATGTGCTGTCTCATTGCAGTCTCAGGCTTCAATTTAATCATTTCTTCCTGGATGTCTCACAGATCTGAATCTCAATAACTAATATAATAATAAAAGTTAGGACCTCCCTGGTAGTGCAGTGGTTGAGAATCCACGGGTTCGAGCCCTGGTCTGGGAGGATGCCACATGCCGCGGAGCAACTAAGCCCGTGCACCACAACTACTGAGCCTGCGCTCTAGAGCCTGTGAGCCACAACTACTGAAGCCCACACACCTAGAGCCCGTGCTCCAGAACAAGAGAAGCCACCACAATGAGAAGCCCGCACACCACAATGAAGAGTAGACCCTGCTCGCCGCAACTAGAGAAAGCCTGCGTGCAGCAACAGACCCAATGCAGCCAAAAATAAATAAATTAAAAATAATAATAAAAAGTTAGCATTTATTAAGGCAATTTAATATGTACCAAGCACATATACATTATCTCATTTAATCTTCAAGGTACCTTTATGCTTTAGATAACTGAGTTTATTGATGGAGAAACAGAAGGTTAGAGGGTTAAGTAACTTGCCCAACATTATGCAGCTAGGAAATGGTAGAACTGGCATTTGAATTCTGATCTGACTCCAAAGCTCTTGCAAGGATTTTATTTTCAAGTGCTGACAACTCATTTTATCTCAGATGTCAAAATTGACCTCAGATCTTTATTAGTAGTAACGGTAGTAATTAAAGCTGCCAATTTTAGTGGCTTACTATGAGGACTTACTGTGTGCCAGGCACTATGCTTAAATATATTTAACTTGTATCATTTCATCTAATTCTCAAAATAATCTTTTGAGGTTGTATTATGTAAATTTTATAGATAAAAAACTGATTCTCATAGGTTTTAAATATCTTCCCCGTACTGGTGAGTGGTAGTGTCAAAATTTGAACTCAGGGCTAACTGGCTCATGCTTAACCATTACGCAGCATTGCCTCTTGAATCACCTCCTCTTCTTTATCGCAGCAAAATCACCATCCTCTCAGTTTCCAAATAGGAAGGCCATCTAACTTAAGGCAGCTTGATGAGATTCCTGCCACTAGATTCTGATGAATCTTTTTTGAAATCTTTTTCTGAGGTTCTTGAGTTCATCTTGTTAAACATTTAACCTTATTTATTAACTGCAATTTTCTGTTTTCCTGGTGTTTATTCTATCATATGTATGAATATATTGTTCATTCATTCGGCGACTTTTGGAGTGCCTGGCATTCTGGGGTTAGTGTGAATATACAGATATGCTTTCCAAAAAGTTACAGACCACTGGAAAATCACAAACATTAAACTGTGTGGTACAGTCTGAAAGAACAGTATAATCTAGAGCTGTGTTCCTCCCTCCTTCAAGGCCCAGCTCCTGTATTTTCACCATGCCAGCCTTACTTGCTGAGTTTCTGTTTTTCTCCTTTACTCTCTCACACTGTCACACTCATAACAGTTCTGACACCAAATGTGTTTTCCTACACCCAGCAAGTCTCTGTGACACCAGGTGGGTGTCTGTAATTTAACTGAATTCTGACACTATCTGGAAACAGAGTCAGATCCCACAGGTTAAGGGCTCAGCCCCACAAGACTGCCACCTACTTCAGATGTCTATTGCAAGTAGCAAGTCCCCAGGTTACTTACCTCTGTCTGACTTGGCTACCAATTGGAGTTCCCATGACCCCACCCCCAACCCCACCCCCCGCCCCGGATTCAGTTATTTGCTAGAACAGCTCACAGAACTCAGGGAAACACGTCTACCAGTTTATTATGTAATGAAGGATATGATAAAGGATACAGGTGAGCAGCCAGACAAAGAGATACACAGGGTGAAGTCTGGAATAGTCCCAAGCACGGGAGCTTCTGTCCCTGTGGAGTTGGGGTGTGCCACTCTTTTGGCACATAGACATGTTCACCAGCCCAGAGGCTCTCTGAACCCTGTACTTTTGGAATTTTTATGGAGTTTTCATCACGTAGGCATGATTGATGATTAATCCATTTCCAGGCCCTCTGTCCTCTCTGGAAAATGGGGGTAGGGCTGAAAAATCTCAAGCTTCTAATCATGGCTTGGTCTTTCTGGTGACTCGCCCCCATCCAGGAGCTCACCAAGAGTCACCTCATTAGAAGAGACACTGCTGTCACCCAGTAAATTCTAAGGGGTTAGGAATTCTGTGTCAGGAATCACTGTCAAAGACCAAATATTAGAACAACAGATTATCCTAGTGCTCATATCACTTAAAAAATTACAAGGGGTTCAGGAGCTCTGCATCAGGAGCTAGGATCCAAGATTAAATGTTAGAACAAAATATTCTCCTAGCACCACTGTGTACAAGGGTTTTAAAGCTGTGTGTCAGGAAACTGGGGCAAAGACCAATATATATACTTACTTCACACTTGTCGTTTTTTGAACTTGCCTTGGGTGCTCTCAGTTTCAAGGCTGTGCTCATACTAGTCCTTATGCCTGAAATTTCCTTTCATCCTTGTCATCTTTAAAGAGCAGCTTAAATTCAGCTTCTTTAAAAAGAGAAGTTACCGGGCTTCCCTGGTGGCGCAGTGGTTGAGAGTCCGCCTGCTGATGCAGGGGACACGGGTTCGTGCCCTGGTCCGGGAAGATCCCACATACCGCGGAGCGGCTGGGCCCATAAGCCATGGCCGCGGAGCCTGTGCTCCACAACGGGAGAGGCCACAACAGTGAGAGGCCTGCATACCGCAAAAAAAAAAAAAAAAAAAAAAAAAAAGGTTACCACAGTAAGATTTCCTCCCCTTTATAATTGCATATAGCACTTTTTTATACCAGAATTAAAGTCATTTGTGAATACGTTTATTTCTCACTAGGTTGTGACCCTTGGGAGATACGGACTGCATCTCTGATTTTTTTCACTTTTTATTTTGAAACAATTATAGACTCATGAGAAGTCACAAAAAGAGTACAAAGAGTTCTGTATGTGCTTCACCCAGCTTCTACTCAGAAGTGACATCTTATGTAGCCATAGTAGAGTATCAAAACCAGAAAGTCATGGACATATATACACTACCAAACATAAGGTAGATAGCTAGTGGGAAGCAGCCGCATAGCACAGGGAGATCAGCTCGGTGCTTTGCGACCACCTAGAGGGGTGGGATAGGGAGGGTGGGAGGGAGGAAGACACAAGCAGGAAGAGATGTGGGAACATATGTATATGTATAACTGATTCATTTTGTTGTGAAGCTGAAAGTAACATACCATTGTAAAGCAATTATACCCCAATAAAGATGTTAAAATGAAAAAAAAAAAAAAAACCCAGAAAGTCAACAGTACTGTCAGTTAGTCTACAGACCTCATTCAGTTTTCACCATGCATCTTTGATTTTTAAAATAACAAAGTAATGCTGTAGAAAATGAAAATTATGGAAAAGCACAAGAAGAAAATCATAATACCACTATCAGGTTAACACATTGTGAGATTTTTCTGTGTACCTCTCACTAAACAGCTGTTTTTATTTGTTTGCTTTTGTAAGATGGGATTATGTAATACCTATTTTATAACCTTTTCTTTTTTTTTTTTTTTTTTTTTTGCG
>NW_006787038.1:930483-938465 GCF_000442215.2 Lipotes vexillifer
TGCGGAGCACAGGCTCCGGACACGCAGGCCCAGCGGCCATGGCTCACGGGCCCAGCTGCTCCGCGGCATGTGGGATCCTCCCAGACCGGGGCACGAACCCGTCTCCCGTGCACCGGCAGGTGGACTCCCAACCACTGCGCCACCAGGGAAGCCCCCTATTTTATAACCTTTAAAAATCTGTACTCTTAAATGGATCTAGAAACTCAATCTTAAAGAGAATTGATGTAAGGTAAAAATCCTGAGAGCATATACACTGTTTTCCTGATATCCTCAGAAGGGATGGGATCACCAAAGAAGGTAGCTCAGTGCATCTGGGGCTCAGCCCCTGAGGAGGGAGAAGGAAGTATGCTCAGAGGCAGCTACTCTAAAGAAAAGGGCAGGGCTCTCTGCAGGGCTGTGACTGAGAGGTGACACCTGCTGGATAGTCCGGTTGAAATTATATAGCGTGAATTCAGGAAATCAGAGTAAGTTGTTGGAAACAGGAAAAGATTGATGGGAAAAGAGAATAGTTCATCAGAAGACTGAGTCTTTATCTTATTTTCTGTCTCTAGGAGAGAAGCCTTTCCTTTGTGAAGCCCAAGGATGTGGCCGTTCCTTTGCTGAGTATTCTAGTCTTCGAAAACATTTGGTGGTTCACTCAGGTACTAGAACCTGTGCCATTCATAGATTTCAGGGAAGATGGAGAGCCAAAAGGGTAAAAGGTTAGGGTAGTGGTGTAAAGAAATCTAAAGAGAAACAAACTATTCACCATAAAGTTTCCTCCCTATCCTGACAATCAGAAATCAAGGCCCTTGATGCTTGCATTCAAAGGGTCATATAATCAAGGAGAAAATATCTAATTATTATTATTTTCAGCTGAGCCATTGAACGGCTTTCTAATTGAGACCTTTTTCTGAGGGAATCAACAAATTTATTTGGCACCACACTGGGTACTTTATAAGTTACATCAGATATGGTCCATGGAGTTATTCAGAACAGACTTGCCAAGGCAGAAGTGAACTCGAAGTGGAGAGAGATTCTGAAATGGAATCTGGTAATTGTTCAAATGGCTAGCCATGGGAAGCAAAGGGAAGCCAGAATGGGAGGAGTGGGGAGAAGGAACTAGAAGTTATTTATCATGAACACAGCAAAACAGTTCAGTGGGAGCAAGGGAGTTGGAGAGGTATAATCAGGGATGTGAATTTCAGAGCTGAGATCCTAGGGGTAGAGCAGTTTTTTAATATGATGATAGATTCTAAGCAGAGATAGCAAACTGATAGCCTATGGGTTAGATGTGGACTTCCAGATGTGTTTTGCTTGGCTTGTAGAGTGTTTTCATTTTACTGTTCTTTATTTTATTATGTAAAATTTTGTAAAACATACATAAAAGTAGAGAAAAACACTTTTTTATATAACAATAATGCTATCATATCTATCAAAATTAACAATAACTCCTTGGTTTTATCTGAGATTCACTCAGATAAAAATGTTTAATTTTTTTCCAATTGTCTCAAAAATGTCTTTTAAAGTGCCTTTGTTTAAATCAGGATCCAACAAGGTCCACTCGTTGCACTTGGCTAGTAAGTCTTCTTGAATCTAGATCTATCTGTACTTTTTGTTTTTCATGCTATAGACTTATTGCACAAGAGTCAGTTGGTCCTGTAGCTCATCCCACGTTCTGGATTTGTTGGTTTGCCTGCTTTTCTGTCATTTAACTTGTTCCCCTGTATTTCCTAAAAGCTTCAAAGGTTCAAAGATTTTGGCAAGGTTATGTTATAGGTGGTTGTGTTTCATTCTGCATCACATCAGGAGGCATACAGAGCTTAGTTGTCAAAATTGATCAGTTGGTTCAGGTGATAACACCCTGATCCTCACATTGTAATGTTCCCTAGCAGCCTTATGGTTTCATCTCTGAATGATGCCTGAATTCATTATTTCAGCAGGGTTGTAAAATGTTATTTTTCTAATTCTATTATTCATTCACATTTGTTAGCCAGAATTCTTCTGTATAATGGGTCTCTATCAACTAGGGCTATTTGGTAATTTGTACACAAAAAGCAGGATAAATGTGTAATTCTTTTAACTGAGTTTTCAGAATAAGGAATTGGTACTCTGGTTACTTCTAGTAGTGTCATTTTCACTGCTTTCTCTCTCTCTCTCTCTCTCTCTCTCTCTCTCTCTCTCTCATTAGTATTATCTTGAATTCATGTGTTTCTACATATTCACTGTATTTCAATCCATTATAGTTATTTTTTAACAGCTTTTGGACCTATTAATGCACATACCTTAAAGTTCACCCATTGTAAGTATACACATCAGTGATTTTTAGAAAATATATAGGATTGTACAATCACCACCACAATCCAGTTTTAGAACACTTGCATCACACCAAAAGTTCCTTTGTGCCCCTTTGCTGTCAGTTCCTGCTCCCACCCCCAGATCCAGGCAGTCATTGACCAGGCTTTCTGTCTCTCTATAGTCTGCCTCTTCTGGTCATTTCACTTAGTTTTGCTATTTACTAGTCCCCTGTAGGCATAAGGGTTTTTTTTGTTTTTGTTTTTGTTCTTTGGCATAAGTTTTTGACCCCGCTCTAAGTGTGGTTGTCTGGGTAGGTGGGATAGAAGTTGAGGGTTTCAGACTTGAGGACCTAAGGGATAGTTCGGATCATTCTGTAGAAGAACCATCAGTGTGAACATTGAAGACCGGGAGTTGTGGCCGGAAACGGGATAAAGGTATATTATGAAGCCAGGTTTGGAATCCTTGAGGCTAGTGCATGTCCTTGAGGTCCATGGAAGACTGTATCTGAAAAGGGAAGTAAATATTCTGTGTCTACCATGATCTTATACCAGAGAAGTTGTTTTGTGGAAGCAGCAGTACAGTGGGTCTGGAGAGTACTGGAGGCTGGGAGCAGTGAGTGTGCTAAGCCCTCTTGGTGTACTTTCCAGCCTTCCCCTGTGTACTGAAGGTTGAGAGGCTGGGGGAAGGTGCGGCATGGGAGAAGGAGTAGCCTCTTAATGTTTAGTTTAACATCCTCTGGGCTTCTCCATCTAGGGCTTGAGTCCATTCTCTTGCTGTCAGAAATGTACCCTGTCTTTTTGGCTCCCGTGTCTTAACCGGGTCTGTGTTTCAGGAGAGAAGCCACATCAGTGTCAAGTCTGTGGGAAGACCTTCTCTCAGAGTGGGAGCATGAATGTGCACATGAGAAAGCATCACTTGCAGATGGGAGCAGCTGGGAGTCAAGAGCAGGAACAAACTGGTAAGGAGAAGAGGGTATAGTGGAGGGCTATATTTTGGGGGTTCAAAAAGTCAAATAAGTGGCCTGTCGGTTGTGGAAATTTTCTGATTCTATTTTGGGTAGAGAGATTGGCCTCATTTGATGGACTAGTGGTTTCCAAATGTAGCTGTACAGTAAAATTGTTTGCAAGCTTTTAAAACATATATTGTGTATTGCTTGTCCACCCCTCCCCCGCTCCAGCAAAACAAAACCACCTGATAAATGAGATTACTTGGTAGTAAAATCCCGGAGTCTATAGTTTTGAAATTTCCTCTAGTGAGTTTGATGGTAACTAGTGCTGATCCATGAACCATCATTTGAGTGTCACTGTGATGAAGATTTCTGTATGACAAGAGTTTAAGCATTTTTTACTTATCAGTCATGACTCCCTTTTTACCCTAGCTTAAATCTGATAATACGTTTTTATTATTATTCCTTTCCATGTCTTTCCTTAATCAATTATTTTATTCTAAATACTCCTTTCTAAGGATGCACCCATCCCATTTTATATGTTTGTTATCCAGATGCTGATCACAAGCAAGGGTATTTATCCATGAGGCTCAAACTCTTCCCTTCTAGGTTTATTTTTGCTTCCCAAAAGTAAGTGAAATAGAGGAGGTGGCATCCAAGATACAGGTTAACTTTCAGTTCTGAAAAAAAAAAGCCAGCTTCTCATGTAGGAAAATGGGGACCAGGCACAGCCTTGACTGCTGTATGTCTCTCACATCCTATTCTCTGTGCAGCTGAGCCACTAATGGGCAGTAGTTTGCTTGAAGAGGCTTCAAGTAAAAACCTGGTGTCTATGAATTCTCAGCCCAGCCTTGGTGGAGAGTCCTTGAACCTACCAAATACCAATTCTATCCTAGGAGTTGATGATGGTAAGACTTTTAACTCTCCTTTATTTGGGGAAAATGGGCTGCAACTAGGGACTAAGGAATGGGGTTGTCTCCAAAATGGAGGTTTTAATTAATTTCATTTCTTGTGAGTAGAAATGGTATGATTGAGTAGCATTTGTGTTGTCTCTAGAGTGGATAAGTGAATATTTTAAAAAGTTTTTTCATTGAAAAGATAATGTTACAAAAGAATAAAAAGTTTTAAGAAGAAAATTATCCATAATCCTAGCATCCTAGCCCAACTATTTCTATCTTTCCTATTGCAGTTATGGAAGAACTTAACTTTTAAAATATTTAAACAGAACATAACCAGGTTTTACAGAGGAGAATTAAAGCAATTTCTCCATACCTTCAAAAGCCATATCTTCTGGAGAAAAGAAAGGGCTGTCTAGGAAACAGTTGCTCCTCTCTGGTATAGAAATTTCACCCAAGTTACACAGGCCAGGCCCTCTTCTCTGAAAAACTTAACAGGTGAGGTCAGCATGCATTTATTCAGTGCCTACTGTGTACCTGGCACCATGGGAAAGAAAAGTAGAAGACAGGGACCTTAAAATCTAGTTCAGAAGTCAAAACTTACATATGGGAAACAACATTGAGTGAGTAGAAAAGATAGTGTATAAGCAAACGTCAAGTTATGTGGTATCCTGGAAGAGCAATATAAGCTAGAAAGCCCCTAGAAGATACTCCTAATTTATTTGAGAGCTAAGTGGTTTATGTGTAAGCAATTTCCAGAAGATCTTCCTGGTGATCCTGCTGATGAACATTTAATAAGTCTGAGATCCTTTGTTTTCGTTACTCATATCCCAGTCAGTCAGTTTTGGGTATAAAGACCATGTTTGTGTAACTTATATATGGAGCCTACAAGGCCCAGAGTGTGCTTCCACAATAAGCCTCTTCTGTTCCATAAATGATACTAAGGAGGAAAGTCTCAAGGGAGGAAGAGACAGTGAGAAGGAACTTTGGAGCCAGGTTTAAGCTCTTGACTAGCACATATTGCACTATTTCCATCACTGGTGACTGCTTTAAGGGTTGGCTCTGGTTCCCTGATTCATAAGCAATTTTAATCCAGTTAATAGTGCTAAAGCCATATTACTCTAAATTGGCATACTGAAAAATGGTCAGCTGTTATATCAAGATTTCTTGCCTTTTCTTCCCATCCCCCTTTTGTAATACTTTACAAATTCACTGATAGTGATTATCAGGCAGGAATTAATTTGGAAGAAACACAGGAATGTGGGATTCAGTTTTTCAGGGAACAGTTTTGAGCGTTCTTAATGAGAGACTTGATAATGAAGGTAGGTAGGTAGATCTGTGGATTCACTTTGCATTGAAACATTTTTCTGCTGTTTCAGAGGTGCTTGCTGAAGGATCCCCACGTCCTCTGTCTTCAGTGCCTGATGTAACGCATCATTTGGTGACCATGCAGTCAGGGAGGCAGTCATATGAGGTGTCTGTCTTAACTGCCGTAAATCCACAGGAGGTAAAACTGTCTCTTGCCCTTACTTTGTTTCTGTGGAGATTAATGTGGAGAATGATTGGGAATCTATTTCAGAGGATCTGAAAAAATTCTCCAATTTCCCTTTCTTGGAGACTTAGATTAGAATATCTTACCTTAAGCTAAGCATGAGTCCAGGTTTGAAAGGAACGTGAGTATTAGGGTCTGCTGAATTGGGAGATTGGTCATTCACAGCTGGGACTCTGAGCTCTAGTTTCCTTGATACACATGCCCTAATTAATGAGATCCGCTCCTCCTGTTCTTGCCTCACTTGCAATGAAGATGCTGCTTTTATTTTATAAAGAAAATAACATCCTGGGACAAAGTAGTCCTTGAGCAAAAAAGATAGTGACAAAATCATTAGAAATAATTATCATTCATTTTGCTAGGGCCAGTTGTCTCGGAGATACCAGGCTGAACCAACTGGGCATATGGGAATGTGTCCACTTGCTTATTGAGTGAGAACCATCATCTAAATCAAAGGGGGCTTTTAGATTGATTCTAAGCACCCCTTACTCTGTTTTTTTGGCTCTGACCCGGAAAACAGAATGAAAACCAGTTGGGCTTCTAGAATCTTAGGATATTTTATTGGCCTTATGTCGTGGAGGTAGGTGACTTCCTCATGAGCTCGTTTCATATGCATAAACTTTTGCCAGAGCCTGTATATTCTGGCTTTGGTGTTATAGTATCTTTCACTTTTCCTTTCATTATAGCCTGTAGACCACAGTCTGCTGTTACAGCATTCAAATGACTCTGCCTCCTATATTGAATGGTCTCAATTTTTCTGTAATATTTCTGAGGATATCCAGGATCAGAAGGCTCTGGGCATGCATGTTAATGTTTCTTCCAGGACCTTTCCTTGTATTCATCATTGCGACCCATTGTCTCAGTCTTGCTTGTGTTATATTGAAAGTTTTTGCTATTTGGTATTTGGTTCTTTCCTAAGTCACCTTCTCCTGGTAACTGCTTTGGAACATGTCTCACCTGTGGAGTCTTCCTTTATTTGTTCCCCTCTTTATCTATTTAAAATGTTTTATTATGGAAGTTTTCAAAGAGTATAAATACTGAGAACGAGAATAGTATAGTGAATCCATGTACTTGTCATCCATCTTCAACAGTTAACTGTCTACTGTTCTTATCACTTCCTTCCTACTGTTTGCCGTTGGTGTTTTATTTGTACTGCAGTATTTTTTTTTAAGGGAGTTGTGTAAAGACTTCCTGTTTTTTTTTTAAATTAATTAATTAATTTTTGGCTGTGTTGGGTCTTCGTTTCTGTGCAAGGGCTTTCTCTAGTTGTGGCAAGCGGGGGCCACTCTTCTTCACGGTGCGCAGGCCTCTCACTGTCACGGCCTCTCTTGCTTCGGAGCACAGGCTCCAGACGCGCAGGCTCAGTAGTTGTGGCTCACGGGCCCAGTTGCTCCGCGGCATGTGGGATCTTCCCGGACCAGCGCTCGAACCCGTGTCCACCGCATTGGCAGGCAGACTCTCAACCACTGCGCCACCAGGGAAGCCCCTGTACTGCAGTATTTTAAATCAAATCATAGACATTTCATCTGTAAATATTTCTCTAAGTTATTTTTCATAACTGTATTTATTATACCCAACAAAATTAACAATAATTTAATTGATATCCTCTGATTCTTAGCCTTCTGAATTTTTTCTCAGAAAGAATCTTTTTATGGTTGGTTGGTTTGAATTAGAATTCAAACAAAGCCTCTACATTGCATTTGGTTAATAATTCTCTTTATCTCTAATAGTCCTCCCCCTCTTTTTTTCAGTATGGCTATCTATTTAAGGAATTGGGTTGTTTGTCTTATAGCATTTCCCACATTCTGATTTTGGTTGATTGACTCCTTTTGTTGTTTGATATATTTCTCTATCCACAGACTTCCTGAAAACTGGTAATTACGTTTAGAGGCTTGATTAGATTACCGTTTGTTTTTCCTCTTGGCAAGAATATTTTATAGGTGGTACTCTTGCTTCCTACTACATCTCATCAGGAGACACGTGATATTTGGTTGTTCTCCTCTTACTGATCTCAAGATTGACCAGTGGGTTATGTAAAAGTTTTGGCAACCATTACTGATCATGGCCTAGATCTGTTTTTTCATTAGGGCTTGCAAAACAGTGATACCTTATTCTCTTTTTCCTTCTGCTTTTATTAACTGTGATTCTTCTATAAAAGAAATACTTGCATTAACTATTGGGTTGCTCTGAAATAGTTCAGGAAAGTCATCCCCTTCTTTTTGTACCTAGTACAAATTATTATCCTGATATACCAATCCACAACACTCAACGTTTTCTTTTTTTTTCTTTTTTTTCTTTTTTTTTTTTTTTTGCG
>NW_006787038.1:938993-979706 GCF_000442215.2 Lipotes vexillifer
TCACCACCCCGGGTCCCCTGCATCGGCAGGCGGACTCTCAACCACTGCGCCACCAGGGAAGCCCCCAACGTTTACTTTTTTTATATTTGAAACTTTGGAGTTTTTCTCTCCCATACTGCTAAATACCTTTTTTAATTGAAGCACTCCAGATTATCCCAAATAAATGCCAGATGAATAAAGATAATTCATTCAACAAGATATTATGTACCTGATGTGTGCAAGGCACTCTGCTGGGTACTAGTTATACAGTAGTAAACAAAATATAATCTCTGTCTCAAAGAGCTTAGAGTCAAGAGTTAGGACCTCTGCCTTTTATAACTCCATAGCTATGTAAATGGTGCCCCTGGAGTTGTGCTGTACAGAGAGTTTAGAATGGGGAGGGCAACAGGTCAATGAACTGGCAATTTTTATACAGGGTAGTAGTGTTAGTCTTGGGGGAAGTCAGGGAATAAGTTTTAGAGTTTTAAGTTGAGACCTGAGGGATGAATAGCAATCATCTTGATGGAGAAGTGGGAGAGATTTGAAGAAATTTAACAGGCGTAAAGGTAGCAATGTGTACAAAGGAGAGGGAGCACGCCTGACTATGGAACCACAAAGGGTTGAATGTGATGGACATGGAATGGAGAGATTGGTGTGGGATGGAAAAATGAGAGCAGGAAAGACAAGCTGGTTCTTCTCTTTAAGGGCCTTATAGGGCATGATTTTATCCTGGGGGCACTGGGGAGCCACTGCATGGTTTTAAATGGGGTATGACATGGTCAGATTTGTGTATGCAGAAAGTCCAGTAATAGCACATTTGTTCTCTTGAACCTGTAGCTGGCTTCCAAGTGTCCTTGTCTGGGAGATGCTCACTCACAGCCTCAGGTAGACACAATAACACAGACTACCTAAAAAAAAAAAAAGGAAAACTTGGCCTTCACTCCAGGAGAACACAAAGGGCCTTTTAAGTCCTGTGTACCCAGTTTCAGAATGGAAGCCTCAGACGCTTAATAGAAAAATATTAACACCGCAAGAGGAAAGTGCTGCCCTGAGATGTAGTTGAAAATCCTTCACTATCACTTTTTCCTCATGGATCCTTATGTATTTACAAATATAACTTCTGTCTGAGCCTCACTTATTTTGTCTTTCCTTTACTATACCATTATTACCTTCCTGCCATCAAGGCATTTTCATTGCTCATCCCCTCCTTTTCCTTCTGAAGGTGGGCTTATCACATCCTCCAATACCTTCATTTTTTTTCAAGCTATAAGCCCCTAAAGGCTCCAGGCTTCATCCTCTTCCTCATCCGGGGTCCAGGTACTAACTGACTGTTCCTCCAGTGAGTGAGGAATATTGACTCCTTAGGGATTATTCTCAGATGCCAGAGAAGGCGAAGGCAATAGCAACCCTTAAAACAACACATGCCCGTTCCAAATTGTTTCTTAAAGATCACCATGCATTGTAGATCAGACCTGTAAGAATCTGCTGATGCACTTCTAATTGGACTCCTGTAAGTATGCTCTAAAAATAAAAATAACTTATCAAGAACAAGTGTCAGAAATTATCATGGAAAGTATATGAAAAACTACAAGTTAACTCTCACTCAGATGGTTCAAATTGGGCAATTCTGATTTTTCCTCAGTGTGGCCAGGTCTTCTGAGAATCAGACAGAGGACTCATTGTGCAGACCCAGCTGAGACCAGGGCTTTTGACCTTCTGTGGACTAAAGGTCATCTCAAATGGGGTTCCATAGCCACACTGACTTCACATTCTTGAATTCAAGAACCAGTATAAGTGATTGCCAGTTAGCTTTGACTATATCTTAGAATATTTCCCAAATAAAACAAGGAGGAAAACAAATTACAAATTCTTTAACATTTCTCATAAAGTGCCATTGCTAAGTTACAGTGTAAACATCTGGATCTTGGTCTAGATTAAAAATATACCATTCCTAATCTCTACCACACAGTATCAAATGAAATCTGTGGTTTCTTTCTCTAAGTTTTAAATTTTTCTTTAAATTCCATACCATTGAATTCTACTATGTAAATTACCTTCATCTATATTAAGATTACCAAATAAATATATCTCCAGCTCTAGAATTTATCTGATTAGATTTTAACAAACAATGTTTATTCTGTTTTCACTGTATTATTCCCATCTCATTTTCTTTTCATAATAAAATGGAACCCAATTTCATCAATTGTTGTACAAAAACACCTTTCAACAGGAACCTTGAATGTAGAGTAGAATGTCCACGGTAGCTGCCACCCTATTGGAGACTCTCAGGCTTGTCTTCCCTCATCACAGGAAAGGTATTTTAAGCCCAGGAAATCCCTGGATTTTTCATGAGTGAGTTGTAGCTCTCACGTAGAACTCCATTCCTTTTACTTCTCCTTGAGCCTTCAGCCCGTACTTTGGCTGGCTGACTGATGTAAGATTTTTGGTTCCACCAGTTCTGATTTCCCTGTGGTTATAGATTCCTCCATCACTGACTAGTGAGTATGTGATTACACAAATAATAGTTTGGCTTATAGGATATTATAATTATTATCAGGATATTTTACTGCTATAGTAGGAATGCCAGCATCATCAAATGGTCAAAGTGCTGTCCCAAGGCCAGTATATAAATGAGATCTATCAGTCTGTGCATATCTTCTGATTTGGAACTAGCTGTCCCTGACTCACCCCTGCAATGCACTCCCCACCCCCAATTGTAAACCTTTCACTTAGTATGAATTATTTTTCCTGTTATTCACTGGTAACTATTCCAGATTTGTTTTTAATCTCTTACAGTTACTAAACCAAGGAGATTTAACTGAAGGACGGACATGAGCATGGGTGCTGACTCCTGGAAGATCAGCTCTACCTGATCCCAGAGTGCATGTAGTGGGAACAGGATGCTTATGGCTCACAGTTTGCCAGAACCAAAATGAATCTGTGAAGGACAGGACCCCACTTTTGCCTCTGTTCATCTTTCCTGGCCTAGAAGATGACTGTAGGAGAGCTTCTCTTCAACTACCATCTGATTCAGACAAGAAAGCAAGCAGTGAATGTGGGCTGGGTAACTGTACCTACCTCTCTTCCCACTGCACAATTTTGGGATAGACTTCTCCCAAAAGTGAATTTGATTATTTGTTGGCTGAAGTTTCTCAGTAAGACTGTTGAGGGGAGGTTTTCCTTTGAAGAGTTTTCATCCCATACTGAGCTGTCTTTTCACATGGGTGAACTAAATCCTGCCACCAACCATAAAACTTCACCAAGAAGTTAAGCTTTCAAGATGCCTTGTTGCTTTCGAGAAGGGAGTGATGTCAGTTCTGCTGTGACATTCTCCCTTTAGCAACCTGAGTAAGAGACTCTCTGCCACTGGTCTTCAAAAAAAATAAATTACTTGAATCCCTGCTTGTCCCAGGCTGAGGTATTATCTTGTCCTATACACCTCTACTTGGCCACTTTGCTTTCTTTGTTTATGGAACATACAGTAGCATGTTAAGAGGTTGTTTGTTTTTGGCTTTTTGTTGTTTTTTTAAGTTAAAAATCACCTGATTCAGAGCTTCAATTGTTTTTCCTTTAAATAAACAAAACAGCCAGTCAGTTCTTTGGCTCCTTGGTTTAAACAAAATTTGTTTCCTTTTGAGAGGAGATTAAGAAAATAATTCAGTCTTTCCCTTTAAGATAGGGCACTGATTTACCCTCAGAAGTCCCTGCAGGTAAAACTGAGCTCAGAAGTCTTGGGGAAGATGACATGAGCATCTTCATCTCCAACTAGCAAACCCACGTGGTAGTTATCAGAGTATCATTCTTATCATCACCAAAAGGACCATGTTTGAGTCTGGAAAAATGGCAATAATAACAGATATTTTTGAATATTTCCAGAAAGATACTTTTAACAACATGAGAAAGGTTCTTCTGTCAGAGTAGGCACTCTTGCTACCATCATCCTGTCTTTAGAGTTACTGGGAGAGAATATTTCATTATTACTGGTGAGAAGAAAAGTATCCAGAGATCACCTACTAGAAAATCATGGCTGTCAGAAGTTTCAGATTTATTAGAATGAACCTCATGCTAACATAGTACACACATGCACACAGTGACACATTCTAAGCAGATAACAGCAAAGAATTAACTGCTGTTTTGAATAAAGTAATTATAGTTCTTAATTTGTTAATGACATGCATCATTATCCTGTGCTAGATAGACTGAGTTCATATCAATTACTTGTATTCTTAAAATGCCAGTTTTGGCTTCCAGTAGCCTTACTTTTATACTAGAACAGTGGTTTTCAACCAAGGACATTTTGCCACCCAGGGGACTTTTCGTAATATCTGGAGACATTTTTGGTTGTCATAACTGAGGAGAGGGGTGCTATTGGCATCTAGTAAATAGAGGCCAGGGGTACTGCTAATCATCCTACAATGTATAGCTCCCTCACCCAACACAGACTCATCTGGCCCAAAATATCAATAGTGCTGAGGCTGAGAAACCCCGTATTTGGGGTTGCAAACTTGTCATCCCCCGTGGGCTAATCTGATATACAAACATGTTTTGTTTTTCTCACATATTATTTCCAAATAATTTTTTTTTTTTGGCCGGGCTGCACAGCTTGTGGGATCTTAGTTCCCCGATTAGGGATTGAACCCCACGCCCTTAGCAGTGAAAGCGTGGAGTCCTAACCACTGGATGGCCATGGAATTCCCAGTAAGTTTTAAATTAGTTGCCGACATTTAAATGTGCCGACATGCACATTTCTGGTTTCTGTTGAAAATGTGGTTTATCTGGCAATTCTGGGCCTGTATTCCATCAGGGTTGATATTCTCTAGTCTCTACTATCTCCTAATCTGACAGCCGGCCCATTTGACCCATGTGTTTCCTGACTAGCCTCTGTAGGCATTTGGGCTTATGCCCTTTTTTCTGTACCTGTATGCTTAAGTGTGAGGCACAAAGCAAGAACCCTTAATTAGCTCTGATCCCTCTACCCTGAACTTCTCCACTTTGATTTACTTGGACCATTCTCTGTTATCTACTTTTCTTTCCCCCATTCTCCAAAAGGAACCATGACTCAAAACCCAAGTTTTGCCTGCCTTGACTCAACCCCAAGGGAGCTGCTTGATATTATTCGAAAGCAGTAGTTTTAAGTATACTGATTAACCAAATGATTTGAGATTATCTGGTAATTCATAAGACAGCTCCTCTAGTTCTTTCTCGGGGCTTGTAGGCTGTTCTAGAGATTCTTCTAAATCCTGCCGTGGATTCCTGATGCCAAGTTTTGTAGTTTCATGAGTGCTGCAGAATAAATTAAAGAATTATAAAATTTTAAATTTTAAATCAAAGGAAGCATCATGTAAGGCTTAAGCATAGTTTTAACATTATCATTATTTTGTACGGGGTATAAAAGCAAATTTCTAGGGGGAAAACTGAGATAGGAATTAGGGGAAGGGCTACTAGGACTTGAAACAAAATTGAGAGTAATAGAAATACTGTGCTTTTCTCCCTTTGACTTATATGATATCAATGGAGGAGGTGGTGCTAATGAGTTGCTTTTAAAAAATGCTAGGTTTGGGACTTCCCTGGTGGTGCAGTGGTTAAGAATCCGCCTGCCAATGCAGGGGACACAGGTTCGAGCCCTGGTCTGGGAAGATCCCGCATGCCACAGAGCAACTAAGCCTGTGCGCCACAACTACTAAGCCTGTGCTCTACAGTCCACAAGCCACAGCTACTAAAGCTCACGTGCCTAGAGCCTGTGCTCCACAACAAGAGAAGCCACCGCAGTCAGAAGCCTGTGCACAGCAATGAAGAGCAGCCCCCACTTACCACAACTAGAGAAAGCCCGCACACAGCAACGAAGAAGACCTGACGCAGCCATAAATAAATAAATAAATAAATATTTTTTAAAAAGCTAGATTTGAACAAGCCATGGTGACCAAGCTGAGGGGAAAAGAAAGGCTTTGATCGTACAGGATATTTACAGCTTTTATTGTGGCCCTACAACGGTTTTCCCTTTCACTTATCCAACAAGTAAATAAATGAAGTGTAGTTTATCATTTTATAGGAAGTAAAAATATACATGATTTTTCTTCAGAATTGAAGTAGAAGTACTTTTGACTGATGGCATTGGACTGGGATTGGAAAAATGATCTGTTTCAAATTGAAGGAATCTAGACCTAATACACAATAGCTATATTTTATTCACAACTGCACTACTCACCAAATTTAAATGTGTTACTTGGAGGTCTCTAGATTAGTATTCTATAAATATAGGATTGTGATCTCAAAATATGAGTGACTGTTCTAAAGCTTCCTCCCAGTGGCATTACTAGAGATGCAACTTGAGAGCTGCAGGATGACAGCAGTATCTCCGATTACCTGGGACAATCACGGACTTCTGATTGCTCCTTCCATTGTAAAGCCCAGTTGCCCTGACCCTTGTTCCTCACAAAGTCTTCATCCAGCCCAGCATGCTTCAGGGTGTCTCGATACCGTTGTTCTGCTTCCTTCCTGGCAAGGTCCTGTGGAATGGAAATTAATCTGCTGTAGCTGAATTACCAGATAATTCTAAATTGCTTGCTTAATCTGTATGCTTATAATACTGCTTTTCCACGCCACCACCCCCCAGTAGTGCTGGACACAGATTTGTATGAAAATTACTTAGAGCCTTATTTTCAAGCTTTAAAGTACATAGGAACTACCTGAAGATCGGGTTAAAATGCAGATTCTTATTAGGTAGTTCTCAGATGGGGCCTGCAATTCTGTATTTCTAATACTCTCAGGAGATGCCAACTGTTGTTTTGGGAACCACACCTTTGTGAGGCAAGGATTTAGATTTTTGGAAGACCAAGTGAGACCCAGATGAAAAAGATGGACTAAAAACATTTTTAACATTTAAAAGCAACCAAACCATCATCAGGAACACTGAAATATAACAAATTGAAAATAAGCTGCACTTGTAACATTCTTAACAGGATGGATGGTATGCATGTAGACCAGGAAAAGGTTATTTTTTGTTTAAGTGTTCAAGAGCAAAGTCATAGAGAGTACTTTGTATTTTTCCTAGAGTGGTGAAAGATCTTTTGAGATCTGAGAGTGAGCTTGCTAGGAAAAGGCTACCATGAAGAGCAAACGTCATTATGAGAAATTTTTACTCAGCAATGCAAGTTGCTAAGTAAATCCAAGACAGTCCAGTGTGTGTGTAATATGTAGCGGATTGGGGAGGACTGGACCCAGGAAATGCCTAAATAATGCACTGGCTATAAGACAGATAATGCCCAACATTTGGAACCAGGTCACTAGGGAATGCCAACTTTTGTTTGAAACTCGGGAGAGGAGAGAGATCTACAGAGCTTGATGCAGCTCAAAGCTATCTGGGATGGTGGCCTTTCTAAGACTGTTCAAGTAGCCCCAGAGCTTCCTTAGGGAGATCTCAACTATGTCCAACTTCCCTAGGAATCTAGAGAACATCTTAAAGTGACTCTTCCAACCAGAAAGCCACTTAATCTGGAAGAGGCCTTGTGGGGTGCTTGCGAGCATCTCAACCCCTGAAGACCTATAAATGTGCCACAGCTGTAGAGGCTGCGGGTGCCCAGGGCACCAGCACTACAGGAGGATAGATGACATTAGCAAGTTAAAGATACTCCAACACAGCCAAACTGTCAATTGTATGCCTGGGATCTAACCTCCACTCTGATTCAAGCTGAAGGCTAGACTATAGCGAAAACCCCAGGAAGTGAAATATCCCTTTATAGATGCCTTTGGAATCCAGTCTTGGATGAAATCAGTCCAGTGTTCACCACTGCACTACTTACTTTGGGGAAAGATGGTAGTAATAAAATGAGCCAAATTTAGAATCTTTCTGAGCCTAAAGGAAGTGTTTAATACCCAGATATTAAGCTGTTTCATAATTTCTAAGAGCCCTTTCATCTAAGACAGAAAGAAAGTGAATGATGGTTTAGATTTACCTTGGTAACTTGTTCGAAGAGATAGGGCCTTATTTGTATTCTCTTCTTCATTTCCTCCAATTCTTTCTTATACTCTTTTGCTCTTTTACGGTCATTGTTCCTGGAATTAACAAGATTTTTAGAATGAATTCCAGGTTTTTCCAATCCGGAATACCTTTAATTTCAGTTAAGTGGAATAACTCCCACAGACATTGTAAATTCCTAACTATGCCTGGCAAAATCCTTGACTCTATGGTTACAGGAGCCTACTGTAATAACCCCATTTTGCCATTTTCAAGGCAAATGGCTCCCAAGGTAGTTATCCCTTAGACACACAGAGGACACCGACCGATTCTCTTTCAGCTTTGCTTTGAACACCTCCTCCAGGCTTTTATGGGGATCCATGGCTTTTGCACGCAAGGTCACAGATTTAGATATCGCCTGACACTTCTTTTTGTGCATCTCCGACCACTGAGTACTTTGATCTGCTTTGTCCTTTTTCTCAAGTGAACTTCTAAAGGGAAGAGGCAAAAAAAGAATACAAATGACCGACCTGGGTATACTTAAAAGCAATCTTAGTAACCTCTCTGGAAAGTCAGTTGGTTTTTTCTATGAATGGGTGAGTAATTTACCACATTGGCATTTCAGAAAGAATAAGATTCTGGATTAAATGCACTGGCAGATGAAGCCTTCCCAGCACTATGGACAGTGAGTTTCTACCCCAGGAGAAGTTCATTAATTGAACTGAAAAACATGAGTTAAAATATTCTTGCACTCAGATGTCCTGCCATCTGGAAACAAAATAATACTAATTGCTACCATTTGCTGAGCTACCTACACTGAACCACGTGCAGAGAGGCACCAATAAGTGCTTTATAGCCATTAGCTTTTGTAAATTCTCATAGCTGCCCTGTGAGGTAAGGACTGTAAGTCTCCCTTTTTATAGGCAACAAGATTGAGCCTCAGGGAGGGTAAACCACTTGCTTGAAGCTACCCAGCATGCCAGTGGAAAAGCCAAGATTAGAACCAGGATGTCTGACTCCCAAGCCTCTGCCCTTGACAACTGTGCTGTAAATGGTGGGCTGGAAGGTGCCTGGGTTCATGGTCCTTTGGGAATACAAACCTGCATTTCCACAGAGAACTGGAAATGGGCCTCCCTCAATGCACAATTTGGGGTCAACCAGCAGCACTGAGTTTGTACAAATATCATTCTACAAGGTACTATGGAGAGTTCTACCAAAAGAAAAAACAGTCAAGACTCTTGCAGTAGGGTGTTTATATTCAAATGGACTTATTAGGAAGGAGGGCATGACAGTTTAATCTGCTAATATATCAAACTCCCTATTGCAGAACGCAGATATGGACATTCTCTGCAGGTGGGCCACTGTCTGGTTCATGAGACCTATTGTAGTGGGACCTCAGGATTCTGATGCATTTAGCCTTGATTTAGTAACTCTGTGAAATTTGAGGAAGGAGGGAGTATCCCTTGGATTCTAAATACATTTCTAAAATCCCTGTTGTGGGTCTTAAAGAGCCAAGTAGATTCCATGTACTCCTCTGTGAGCCCCACAGGAAGGCACTGAGATGCCAGTCCTCTCCCAGAGCTAAGCCACCAGTTACAGCATGACCTCTCCTGCTGACTTCAGCTCAGAGGCCTAGTGGAGGAACTCCTGCTGGGGTGCTGGCTGGATGAGACTACCATGACAGAGTCAGGTCAGTTAAAGAGTTAAAAATAAGGAGGCTCCTGCTTCACAACCGACTTCTAATACTTTCCCAAGATGAATCTCAGAGAATCTCAAATTTGTGTGATGGATGCCTAATCTTTGTGGCAGGGTCACACACACAGGTTCAGGCTTCTCTGAATTCCTGTTCCTAATGCTTCCTTCCTCTTTCACCAGTGGGTCTTTACGCATGTTATTCTGTTTGGAAACGTGTTTCTTTCCAGCCTTTGTCTGGCTGACTTCTCATTCTTCAGGTTTCACCTCAGGCATCTATTACAAAAGACCCAGGCTGCCCAGTGCCCGCTCCCCGCCACAGTCCCCTGCATTTCCCCATCACTGTGCTACTCACAAGATGTGGTAGTTGCTTCTTTGCCTTTCTGTATTTCAGACTAGATATTAAACTATAGGTTCTATAAGGTATCTCCAGCCTTAATGCTGTGCCTGGCACAAAGTAAGTCCCCCAAGAATATTGGCTGAGTGATGGTTAAGTGTTCTCCAGCGCTAAGTGTGGAGAGTCACATGAATTCCTGTCCTGATCAAGACTCTCCTTCCACCCCTTTCAGTCTCTCTGATAAAGGAGAGAAGGCCCAGCAGCGGAGTGCTTTCCAGCACTGGGGCCAAGATCTGAGCACTGTGGGTCTCATGCAGCCTGACCACTCACCTGACTGCAGATTCCCTCTTCCTGGTGGCGTCTGTGATGTGCACGGGGAGGGTGTTGGCAGAGAGGGAAGCAAGGCCACTCAGAGAACGACTCCTTGGCAGGGGTGTGCTGGGTGGCTGTGGAGATTCCTAGAAGAAATGAAGGCTAATATTGGTAGGACAGCACGTGCAATTAGTTTCTATCTTAACTAGGATTCAATTTTAGTGAAGGACTAGTCAGAGAATCTTCAGTTCTTTCTTGGGGTTAAGGCAAGGGTAATGAGAGCTTGAGTTTAGTTAAACAGGGCAAGACTTGGATATCAATCCCAAAGTTTTTAATTAAATGAGAAGAGTTCTTTGGAATTGGTATTGGGACATGGCAATTGACCCCAACTCCCTGCCTTCCAGACTTGCTTGCACTTATTTCTGCAAAATCCCTCTACAGAGAGGGAAGGAAGGGAAGTATTCTTGTGGTCTTAAATTTTTAGGAACCGTGGATCTGCTTACAGCTGAGCCGGTGTTTTAAGAAAATTAAGATAGAAAAGTGTCATGAGAAGTGCCTTCCATTGAGACCTGGCCCCTCCTGTGTTTAGGGCCTCAGCCCTGACCCTCCTGCAGTGGTCTGGGCTCTCACCCTCCTCCCTTCAGAGGCGGCAGCATCACAGGGCCGAGGAGTACGACGCAGACTGGCGGTTCTCAGCAAGAAGGGCTTGTTGCGAGTCACCTCCTGGGTGTCTCTTCTCTTGGCAGCTCTTTTCTGGAAGGCCTTGTAAAGTTCTTCATAGTCAGGGACAGCAGGATTCACCCGAGGCTGGAATCCAAAGTCAGTGTGCAGAAACCCAAGCTTCTCCTCCCGGGTCCGGGTGGCTATTCGAGGCTGTGAGTCAGCCCGGCCACTGGAGGAGGCAATGGGGGAGGAGGCCATCTGGAGCATGTCCAGGGCTCTCATCTGGATGCGAATTTTCCTCAAGAGCTCAGCTTCTGTGGAGAGGAAGTCAGGGGAGCAAGGGGTGAGAAGGGACCAAGCCTCAAACCAAAAGGTGTGGTGAGCTTTCCCTCTTAAACACCCGCAGTTAGTGTGCTGGAACTCAGCATTAACTTTTCAGGAATTTTCCGAGCTAGTTGGCATCGTGTGGAAAGCTTGAAATTGGCCAGGAGAGGAGTATTTATACCATGAAAATGGCAAACACTGCAAATCAACTTCCTATTTTTTTCCTGGAGAGTGCCTTAATGAATATTGACTAGGACACCACTGCTGTGTGCCAATCAGGCTGCAGAAGCAGCTACCATTTACACTTACTGAGCACTTTCTACAGTTCCTTCTTCAGAGATGGAGCAGGAGGGGTGGGCCAGTCACCTGCTCCTCTCCCAGGTCTCCCTTCTCAGGCAGAGGCCCCACCGTCCACCCAACTGCCCAAGCCCACTGCCCACATTGTTCTCACGTCCTCCTCGCTCATCAGTCCTGCCGCCTCCTCCTCTTTAACCGCTCTCCGGTCCAGCCTCTTTTCATCCTCCCTGCTACTAGTTTCATAATTTCTCAGTTGAATCACTGAAATAGGCTCCTACAGATCAACATCCCTCTGGACTTGCCCGTCCCCCTATAATTATCTCTACAGCAGAGTGAGCTTTCTGAACTTCATATCTGATCATGAGCCACCCTACTTAAAACCCTTCAGTGGCTCCCCCTGCCCTTGGGATGAAGTCCAAACTCCCTCCCATGGCCTACAAGGCCCCAGGTCTGGCCAGTGCCTGTCTGTCCCACCGCCGCTCCTCTTCTGTCTCCCCTCTACCTTTCCATGCCTTGGGTGTGCTCAGCTTTCTCACCTCCATGCTATTACCTTTGCCTGGTACACTCTTCTTCCCTCTTCATTGAATTCACCATGGCTCCTCCTTCAGGGTCAGCGCTCACTTTCCCTCGGGACTTTCCCTAACTGTTCCCACCGCTCACCACACTCTAAGTCAGGTCCCTCTGTTATAGGTGACAGTGGACCCCTAGGCTTCCCCCTTTAACTCCTGCAAGTGACTTATCACATTTGTAATTATTTGTCTCCCTCCCATGTCCACAAACTCCACGTCTATTTATTCACGCCTGGGACGTGGCGCATGCTACAGAATGAGTGAATAAAGCCAGAGTCCTTTAACTGAGCTATGCGTCTTGAAATGAGTACCTCACAGGATGTGGAGGGCTTTCCTCGGGGCAGCTGGCTAGTGGTGACGCAGGCCTAGGCTGGTACTCAGATGTCTCATTGGTTCTCTGCTCCGGCACCCGAGCTGCCGCAGAGGCCTCAGTACCCACTCACTGAGCCAGGTGAGGTCAACGGGATGAACCCGGGGCCTCCTACTCCTCTCCCGACTAGGCGCCCCCATTGTATGGGCAGATCCAACCCTACCCCGTGGCCTGCACTGAGCAAGGCCTCTAGCGGGTCTGCCCGAACAGCCCATCTCCGAGCCAGGGTGACCCCTGAGCCCAACTAAATCCCCACAGCACTGCTTGGTACCCCCAGGCAGGAGGCAGGCAGGAGGCAAGGATGTCCTTACCCTGGAGTTTGTCCCCGAGGGCTGGCTCCAGAATGGACGTGGGGATCCTCCTGGTGGCCTTCTGCTTGGGGGCTTTGGCCTTAGCTGTGGCGACCAGGTCCCTCTGTTGAATGGCTTTCTTTCGCTGCTCGTCCTTCCCCAGGAAGCTGAAGGGCTTCAAGGAAGAGAGGAGCAGTTCCTTCCTCTTCTGGATCCCTGCCCGCCTGCGTGCCTCGTTGCGCTCCATGATCTCCTGGTAGAGGGGCAGGTAGATGTGCGCAGGCACAGGCTGTGCCCGGAACTGCCGGTGGCACTCGGCCTCCTCCTGGCCCTGCTTCTGGGCCTGCTGCCTCTCATGCTCAAAGGAGGCAGGGGAGGCCAGCCACTGGGCCTTCTTCCAGGCCTCGCGCAGCGTCATGCGGAACGGCTGAGGGACGGTGATGGATGATGCCCAGGAGCTGATGCTTCTGTGCTGGGAGGGAGGCCTGGAGCTGGAGGGTGGCTGAGGCTGAGCCTTGGGAAGATCGGAGGGCAGGTTGCTCAAGGAGCTGCAGCGCCTCACGGAGCCACACCTGTGGGAAGAGAGCAGCTCTGTGTGTGGAGGACAGGGGGGCCAGGAGGCCCGGCTCCTCCAAGATCCTCCTCCTTCCCCCTCCCTTCCAACAGGTCACAGTTAGTTTCTCAGCCTCACATTGCAGCCCCACAGGCCTCTAGGCCTGCGCCTTTCTCAACAGGCTTCTCTCCTTCCCACAGGCCATCCTAGCAGCCCTAGTAGAAAGTCTCTCCCTAGAATGGACCCGAGAATTGCCACTTTGCACTCAATATTTTCATTCGGTAGAGAGAAGAGTTCATTCGCGCACAGGAAGCCTTTAGAGTCAGGCCCAGGTTCCGGTCTTGCTTCAAACAATGACCAGCTGTGTGACCTTGAGCAAGGTTCTCATGGAACCTCAATTTCTTCATCTGTAGAATGGCAAAAATAGTATCTACTTACAGGGTGATTGGGAGGAGAAAGTAAATATTAAATGAGATAAAGTATGTAGCAGGGCTTGGCCAAGGGAAATGGACCTTGTTGCCATTCTCAGGGAGGTACTATATTTGGGAAAGGCATCTCTTTAATTGATTCCAAACCTTCAGGTGACTCAAAGTTACCCAAAGTGATTCAGGACTGCTGGGTAGGAATCAGAACAAGTTTGGCTGATTCTGGGCTGAAGCCTGGGTAGGTGGCACTTACAGGAGTGGTCTTTGTTTTACTGAGGAGGAAGGTGAGGCCCAGAGTCATGATGTGACTTGGCCAGAGTTGTGCAGTGAGGCAGCTGTTGAATTGCACTGCCTTACCTCGGAGACGGGGGGGACTGCACCTGTGGCTTCCCCCTGCCTTTGTCTTGGAAGGAACTCTCCAGGTCCTCATCATCTTCAGAGAGGCTTTCATCACTGTCTGGGTCAGACAGATAAAGGGATTCCAACAGGCACCACCTGCCTTTCTGCCTTAGTGCCTGCAGGGTCTCGTAAAAACTCGCAGTTGAGTCCGAAGTAGAATCTGTCTCCTCCTCTGGGCTGATGAACTCACTGAGTTTGCCAGCCCTGGGCAAAACCAGCCCATTCCCACACAGCTCCTCTTCTGCCTCTGTGTCTGAGGAGGATTTGGGGGGAAATATCTGAAATGAAGTAGAGCAAGACTGTAGGTCAAACTGTGATTTAAAAACGTAACTACTAATTTCATTTTAAATAAGTATACATTAGGGACTGGGGCGGGGGACAAAGAAAAATATGTTCCTTGCTTTAAAGAAATTTCACATATTGGTATATGAGGTGTGCTTGGTTGAAGGGTGGGAAAGGGAAGCAGAGAGCTGAAGTTGGTTCATGCAGTCCGGTGAGCATTTATGGAGAACCTACCTTCACCATGCACCCCTGCTCTCCAGGAATCCTACCTGTAACTTTGGCCACACTCTGGGACCTGCCCTACTTGGGTTTTACCTACTTGTTGCCAATCTTCCTTTTCCTGCTTCCCTTGTCTATACCGCTGCTTTCCTCATATTCTAGCTAATTCCTACCCTGTTACTAGGAATGAGTAATTAACAGGAGAGACAGTGTGGTCGAGCTGAAAGGGTCCTAGAAAGTGAGAAATCCAACTGGGCTTAAATACTCCATTCAGAAAATATTTATTGGGTGCCTTATGTGCATTGAGTATTAGGCTGCGAACAAGGCAAACAAGGTCCCTACTCTCATGAGGCTTACATCCTAGTGAAGGGAGAAAGATAATGTAAGATGGTAATAAATTCAATAAAAGCCATGAAACTGTGAGATTATAGAGTGATGGAGTGGCTATGGGACGCTTTTCTGTTGATAAAAGCCCATCAGATAAAGACTAGGAATATACCTGTAATCAGAACTCGGTTTATTAATTTGCTACAGCATACCATGGGAAAATATAGGGAACTTGGCATGGGGTGGGGGCTTTTTCTAGGGTTGGCTTGTCCTGAATGATTCTGAGGAGGGTTAGGGGAAGCAAAGATGGATGGATGCCGTCAGAAAGAGGTCACAGTTTAGTAAGTAGGTGAATGAGCAATTTTTATTCAAAAGGTGACAAGAGCAAAGTAGGGCTGAGTAAATAATTAGTAAGTAATTGATAAGTAAGCATAATCATTTAGAATTATGGGGTATTAGTCGTTTTGCAGGTACAGTGTGGCCCTGTGAGAAATACTGATTTCTGCTGATCTTGCTGCTGGCCTCATCTGGGTCTATTACAGTCTGAGTTTTACTTTCCCAGTCTTGGGATGATTTTTACTTTCTCACTGTGGAGGACTTTTAGACTGACACCTGACTGGTGAGAAAAACTCCAGCCTTGCTAAGATCTGGGGTAAGAGGGTTTGGGGTTCGAAGAAAAGCAAATACAGGCCTTGAGGCAGAGACAAAATTTTGGACTTTTGGAGAGGTAGAAAGAGGGCCAGTGTGGTTGGAGGATAGTAGCAAGAGATATCCTGAAAGAAGCAGGCTGGGGCCATGATGGGACCGCACAGGGTGACTGGTTGGTTGCAGCTGGAAACCAGTTGGGAAGGGCCGCTGGCAGGCCACCAAGTGACACTTGGTGATGGTTGAACTGGGTCCAGCTCTAATACTGAAAAGAACACTGGATTCTGAGTCAAAGGTATGTATGTGCTCTAGCCCTCACTCTGCTACTAAAGAGCGTGTGATTTTAGGAGAATTCCTTTTTTAAAAAACGACTTTATTGGGCTTCCCTGGTGGCGCAGTGGTTGAGAGTCCGCCTGCCGATGCAGGAGACACGGGTTCCTGCCCCGGTCTGGGAAGATCCCACATGAGGCGGAGCGGCTGGGCCCGTGAGCCATGGCCGCTGAGCCTGCGCGTCCAGAGCCTGTGCTCCGCAACGGGAGGGGTCGCAACAGTGAGGCCCGCGTACCGCAAAAAAAAAAACCCGACTTTATTGATATAATTCACACCTACTATACAATTCATACAAGTGTACAATTCAGTGGGTTTCGGTATACTCAGAGTTGTGCAACCATCACCACAATCAATTTTAATAACCCCCCAAAAGACTCCATTCCATTTAGCACTCACTCCCTATTTTCCCTAACCCTCCTCATTCCCCAACCCCTAAGCGACCACCAATTTACTTTGTCTCTATGAATTTGGGGGCAAATTTCTTAATCTCTCTGTGCCTCATTTTTCTCTTCTACAAAATGGAGACAACAATCGTGCTGTTAGTCCTGGGGTGGTTGAGAGGATAAGCGGAAACTGGGGGCCATTTCTATGGTTCTATAAAGAGCTTGACGTAAGGCCTAAGGGGTTCAGGTCCCGGAGATATAAGAGTCCGCCTCCGCATCCGTAAACACTGCCCGTTTTAATCCCACGCCCCTGTGACACGCCCTTGCCGTCTGTCTCCAAGGCAACTTCAAACAGTTTCCTCTCTTAGGGATTTCTTTCCGGGGCGCAGACACGATAACTCCCCTTCTTTTTATCCCCTCACCTGACGGCTCCACTGAGCGCCGCCGGAGGCTCCCGCAGACCTCCCCACGGTCATCTTCTCAGCTGGGAAGAGACAGAAGCGGCGGAGACAGCGGGGATGACAGCGGCAGTGGAGGTGCAAGCTAAGCGGGTCAGGTTCCTCCCCTTTCTAACTTGGGCCTCTGATTGGCTCCCAGGCGGATACACGAACCAGTCCCCTTCCCAGGCAGCCTCTAATCTATCCCGCCCAAGCAGGCAAAGTTCGTTTCCTGATTGGCCTATTCTCTTTGCACGTTATACTTCCGGTTTAGAGGTGGCGGCTCAAGCGGCCTGTGACTGGAGAGCTCTGCTCCGGAAGTGCTAACCCCAGGCGGGCCCAGCGGGACGCCAATTACGGTGCAGGTCAGGACCATGGCGGCCCGGCTGGCTAGCATCCGGTGGGGGACTGTTCCTGCCGCTGCCCGGAGGGGCCCGCTGGTCTCCTGCCGGAGGTGGGCCGGCGCCTCGTCAGACACCGTGTACGATGTGGTGGTGTCCGGGGGAGGCCTGGTGGGCGCCGCTATGGCTTGTGCCTTGGGTAAGCGCATCTCCAGGCCGATAGCGGCGGGGAGTGGGGCCGTAGAGGAACGATGAGGACCGTGTGAGCCCTGGCACTGTTTGCCCAAGGTCTAAGCGTTGTAGATCTTGTGGTCCATTCCCTGCCCAGAGGAACCCCAGAACCCCGGGGGCAAACGTTTGTTCCTTCAGGATTCTGAAGGGTCAAAAGTGGGAGGGACTCCTTAGGAGTCCTTCCGAAGCGTGGGAAAACAGACCCGCCCAGTGTTGTTTAGTCCTGGACACAGTTGGAAGTAATCAGGCATTGTCTGTTGAGCTTGGCTAGGCAGTTTTTTGTTGATGTTGTTTTTTAAACAGCTTCATTGAGATATAATTTGCATACCATAAAGTTTACCCATTTAAAGCATAGAATTTAATGATTTTTAGTGTAGTCACAGAGTTGTGCAGCCATTGCCACAATAAATTTTAGAACATTTTTATCACCCCCAAAAGAAACCCAAACCCATTAGTAATCATTGCCCATGTCCCCCCAATCTCCTCAGCTCCTGGCAACCACTCATGTACTTTCTATCTCTATAGCTTGGCTTTTTCTGGACACTTCCATAGACATGGAATTTGCTTAATGTTTTCAGAGTTCATCCAGGTTGTAGCATGTGCCAGTACTTCGTTCCTTTTTATGGCTAAGTAATATTTTGTGTGGATATAGCACATTTTGTTTATTAATTCATCAGGTGATGGACGTTTGAGTTGTTTTCACTTTGGGGTTATAACAAATAATGCTACTATCATTTTCTGTACAAGCTTTTGTGTAAGCATATATTTTTGGTTATCTTGGATATATTCCTAGGAGTGGATTTGCAGGGTCATATGGTAAACTCTGTGTTTAACATTTTGAAGAACTGCCAGTGTTCCAGAGTGGCTGCACTATTTTACATTCCCACCAGCAGTAAATGAGAGGTCTAATTTCTTTCTTTCTTTTTTTTTTAGAAAGAAAGGCATTCCTTAATTTTTTTCATTATTCATTCATTCATTTATTTATTTTTGGCTGCATTGGGTCTTCGTTGCTGCACGCGGGCTTTCTCTAGTTGCAGTGAGCAGGGGCCACTCTTTGTTGTGGTGCGTGGGCTTCTCATTGCGGTGTGCGAGCTTCTCATTGAGGTGGCTTCTCTTGTTGCGGAGCACGGGCTCTAGGTGCGCAGGCCTCAGTAGTTGTGGCACACAGGCTTAGTTGCTCCTCAGCATGTGGGATCTTCCCAGACCAGAGCTCGAAACCGTGTCCCCTGCCTTGGCAAGCGGATTCTTAACCACTGCACCACCAGGGAAATTAGATCCCAAGGGGTCTAATTTCTCTATGTCCTGGACAGCACTATTACTGTCTTTTTCTTACTGGTTATACTAGTGAGTGTGAGGTGATATCTCCTAGTTTTGATTTGCATTTCCCTAATGACTAATGATGTTGAATATTCTTTCATGTTTATTGGTCATTTGTATGTCTTTGGAGAAATGTCTATTCAGAACCTTTGCCCATTTTTAAACTGGGCTATTTGTCTTTTTATTATTGAGTTTTAAGAGTCTTTAATGTATTCTGGGTACAAGCCCCTTGTCAGATAAATGATTTGCAAATATGTTCTCCCATTTTGTGGGTTGTTTTTTCACTTTCTTGATGGTGTCCTTTGAAGCACAGAAGTTTTTAATTTTGATGAAGTCCAGCTTATCAGTCTCTTACCACTTGTGCTATGGTGTCATATCTAAGAAATCATTATCTAACTCAAAGTCATGAAGTTTTGCTCCTGTGTTTTCTTCTAAGAGTTTTATAGTTTTAGTTCTTACCTTTAAGGCTATGATTCACTTTGAGTTAAACTTTGTATGCAAGTTAAGGTAACGACTTTGCTTTTACATGTGTAGTTTAGGCTGCTCCACTACCTTGTGGGGTAGATAGTTTCATCTTTTATATGATGAAACAAGGTTAAGTAAGGACCAGAGTCTCACACCAGGCAGAGTCAGAATTTGAACCCAGGCAACCAAATTCTTTTGCTTTTAACAACTGTACGGTGACTTTCAGAAATTGAATTTGAGTTTTCTGGCTTCACAAATTAAAGGTCACTAACAGTGAGAAAGTCTTTTCTGATTTCAGTTCTGGGGTGTTAGTCACATCTTCCCTAGGAAGTTCCTCTTCTAGGAAACTGGTGGGAAGCAGTGCTTTGTATGAGCTAATGGGCTTGAGTCTCAAAGTAATTTTGTAAAACATAGTTATCAGTTATTGAGCACTTGCTATAGATAGGCATCTTTTAAAGTATTTTGCATATATACACATACATATATATGTATGTGTGTATATATATATATATATATATACACACACACACATATACTTTTTTTTTTTCTGTGCCAAGTGGCTTTCAGGATCTTAGATCCCGACCAGGGATTGAACCTGGGCCCAGCAGTGAGGGTGCCGAGTTCTAACCACTGGACTGCCAGGGAATTCCCTATATTTTATTTAATTGTCATAATACTCTTGATTTTAGATTGTGCAGATAAGAAAGTTAAAGCTCAGAAAGGTTAAGTAGATTGCTCTCAAAAGTTGGTAATTAGGAAATACAAATCCTTTTTGAGACTGACAAGACTTTCTGCCATATATGCCCTTGTTCCCTGACAGCCATTTTGGTTTTACCTATCGGTAAATGGACTATAATGGTGCTTCTCAAGCTTGAGCATGTTTAAGAATCATCTGGGTTTTTTGGTTTGGTTTTCGTTTTGGGCTTTGAGTAACTAAGACAGGGACATAACACATAAGGATTTTGAAATACAAAAGTGCATAGGATATATAGTATAAAGAATGTATAGTAAGACTTCCATTTCTAATTGTTAGCCATCCAATTCTCCTCAAAGGCAATTGTTGTTACCAGTCTGTGGAGCATATTTTTAAAATGAGGATTCCAGGTTCCACTTCCAGTGACTCTGACTTAGTTTGTCCAGGTGGGGCCCAGGAGCCTGTATTTTTAACAAATAATCTCCAGAGATGGATGCAGGAGATCTGAAGACCACACTTTGAGAATGAAAAACACTGGGAAGGCTTAATTGTCTTGTAGTGACTTCACCTCCTAACTTTTTATACAATTTTGTATGATATGTATCTGAAAAATTTTTTAGTTTTACTAAATTTTTGTTAATTTTGTTAAAATTTGGTGTTTTGCTATCTTCTTTGTATAACTTTTTTTCCTTCCTATATTGTTCTTTTTCTCATCCACATTTATCCACATTTCAAGGAGGGAAAGCAGCAATTCTTTTATAAACTTACAGAATTCTGTATTGTAATTGTTTATTTTTCTGTCTTTTCCTTAGAAGTGTAATTTTTTTTAAAATTATTTTTGGCTGCGTTGGGTCTTCATTGCTGCACACGGGCTTTCTCTAGTTGTGGTGAGGGATCGAACCCGTGTCCTCTGCATTGGCAGGCAGATTCTTAACCACTGTGCCACCAGGGAAGTCCCAAAAGTATAAATTCTTAAAGTCAAGGCTGACTTTAAACAGATACTGACAATACAGAATGCTCTGTGTAAGTTTACAAAAGAAAAAGGTCATGGGCCGAGTACACCAGGATGTAAGAATCACTGACTCTAAGTCAGTCAAAACTATCAAGCGTAGGTTTACAAAAGAAACATTCACACTCAAAAGCTCAGAGAATGGGCTTCCCTGGTGGCGCAGTGGTTGAGAGTCCGCCTGCTGATGCAGGGGACACGGGTTCGTGCCCCATACGGGAAGATCCCACATGCCGTTGAGCGGCTGGTCCCGTGAGCCACGGCTGCTGGGCCTGCGCGTCCGGAGCCTGTGCTCCGCAACGGGAGAGGCCACAACAGTGAGAGGTCCGCGTACCGCAAAAAAAAAAAAAAAAAAAAAAAAAAGCTCAGAGAAGATACTGAATGTTAAAACATGAAAGTTGAACCTCTCGGGGGGCAGGGGGAAGGTTTGGAAATCTTTCATTCAATTTATTCAGTGAGCAAGCCTCTGCTTTTTTCCTATAAAATAGATGGAGCTGAACACTGTGAGGAGACTCTCCTTGAGCAGGTGCCTGTGAAGTCAAGTAAACTACCTGCTTGGGATTTTGTGCATGCTACTGTCTCCCCTTGATCATCATGGCATGTATCCCAAAGAATATTATTTGTCAATAGTTTATATGCTGATCAACCTTTATAATTCAGCATCCACTTAGTTTTAGACAGCTGCTTTAAAAGTGAAAAATTTCCAGCTGGCTCTTCATATTTCCGTATAGGTCAGTTTTTATGTTTTCCTTGATTCTTTTCTTCTTCAAACTCACATTAGTTTATGTTTTACACTTGAAATACCTATATTTCCCTCTCACATTGTTATTTGTAAGTGATATTCTCTAATATTTTTTCTCCAAGCTAGTTTCCTAAAATGTTATATTATTTTTTTATAAATTTTTTAAATGTTTATTTTTGCCTGTGTTGGGTCTTCATTGCTGCGTGCGGGCTTTCTCTAGTTGCAGCGAGCAGGGGATACTCGTCGTTGTGGTGCACGGGCTTCTCATTGGGGTGGTTTCTCTTGCTGTGGAGCACAGACTCTAGGCACACGGGCTTCAGTAAGTTGTGGCACATGGGCTCAGTAGTTGTGGCTCATGGGCTCTAGAGCGCAGGCTCAGTAGTTGTGGCGAACGGGCTTAGTTGCTCTGCAGCATGTGGGATCTTCCCGGACCAGGGGTTGAAACCGTGTCCCCTGCGTTGGCAGGCGGATTCTTAATCACTGCACGACTAGAAAACCCCTAAAATGTTATATTAAATAGCTAAAAAATAAAATATTGAAAAATAAAATAAAATATTGGACCTGGCTATATTTTATGTGCTTGCAAATCTAATTTTTTAATTTATTTTTTTAATTTATTTTTGGCTGTGTTGGGTCTTCGTTGCTGCACGTGGGCTTTCTCTAGTTGTGGCGAGCGGGGACTACTCTTCTTTGAGGTGCACGTACTTCTCATTGCAGTGGCTTCTCTTGTTGCAAAGCACAGGCCCTAGAGCACGTGGGCTTCAGTAGTTGTGGCTCTGTGACATGTGGGATCTTCCTGGACCAGGGCTTGAACCTGTGTCCCCTGCATTAACAGGCGGATTCTTAACCACTGAGCCACCAGGGAAGTCCCTAATTTTTTTTGACTAAAGGAAATTTATAACATATATAATGTTATACATGCATTTGTAGTTGATGAGCTGATTGTACTATGTCATAAAGCTAGAAACAGTGAAAGCTGGGATTAAAATCCAGAGTTTCTGATTTTCTTTTTTTTTTTCCTGTGGTGTTTTGATATAACAGCCCAGCTGGACTAGAACAGGCAGTGATCACATCATCTCAATCTACTGAAAACCCTCCAGTGACTCCTACTGTAGTTGGGATATGGTCCAAATTTCCTGCCAGTGTCTAGAAGGCACTATTTGATCTGTATATTATCTCTCTCTCCAAATTCACCTTGATCCATTCTCTTCCATAGTCACCGTCAGGCACCGTAGGTCACTCTTCAGTCTCTAGAGCTGCATTGTCCAATATGGTAGCTACCAGTCACATGTGACTACCGATCACTTAAAATATGATACCATATTCTAATCTAAATGCATTTGTTCTGTAAGTGTAAAATACATACCACATTTCAAAGGCAGTATAAAAATTAATGTAAAATATCTCAATTTTGTCATTGTTAATATTCATAATGCTATTATTTTAGATATATTAGATAAACTAAAGCAAAATTAACTAATGTAATTAACCACTTTATTTTTTACTTTTTAAATGTGTCTTCTAGAAAATTTTAAATTATGTGTCACATTATTTTTATTATTTGCATATTCTATTATTTTTAGTGAACAGCATATTTCTAGAACAGACTAAACTTACTTCCATTTCAGAAACTTTTCTTTTTAGTTGTTGTCTCTTCTGAATATTCTCTCACCAAATTTTCTCGTGATTGTTTTGTTTGTTTGTTTTTATTTTTTTTTTGAATTTTATTTTATTTATTTTTTTATGCAGCAGGTTCTTATTAGTCATCCATTTTATACACATTAGTGTATACAGGTCAATTCCAATCTCCCAGTTCATCACACCACCACCACCACCCGCCGCTGCTTTCCCCCCTTGGTGTCCATAGGTTTGTTCTCTACATCTGTGTCTCAATTTCTGCCCTGCAAACTAGTTCATCTGTATCATTCTTCTAGGTTCCACATATATGCGTTAATATACGATATTTGTTTTTCTCTTTCTGACTTACTTCACTCTGTATGACAGTCTCTAGATTCATCCACATCTCTACAAATGACCCAATTTCGTTCCTTTCTATGGCTGAGTAATATTCCATTGTATATATATACCACATCTTCTTTATTCTTCTGTTGATGGGCATTTAGGTCGCATCCATGACCTGGCTATTGTAAATAGTGCAGCAATGAACACTGAGGTGCATGTTTTTTTTTTTTTTTGCAGTATGCGGACCTCTCACTGTTGTGGCCTCTCCCATTGCGGAGCACAGGCTCCGGACGCGCAGGCTCAGTGACCATAGCTCACGGGCCTAGCTGCTCCACGGCATGTGGGATCTTCCCGTACCGGGGCACAAACCCATGTCCCCTGCATCGGCAGGCGGACTCTCAATCACTGCGCCCCCAGGGAAGCCCCCTCCAGCTTTCTTTTGATTTCCATTTGCATGGAATATCTTTCTCCATCCCCTCACTTTCAGTCTGAATGTGTCCCTAGGTCTGAAGTGGGTCTCTTGTAGACAGCATATTTATGGGTCTTGTTTTTATATGCATTCAGCAAGCCTGTGTCTTTTGGTTGGAGCATTTAATTCATCCACGTTTAAGGTAATTATTGATATGTATGTTCCTATGACCATTTTCTTAATTGTTATGGGTTTTTGTAGGTCCTTTTCTTCTCTTGTGTTGCCCACTTAGAGAAGTTCCTTTAGCATTTGTTGGTTTGGTGGTGCTGAATTCTCTTAGCTTTTGCTTCTCTGTAAAGCTTTTGATTTCTCCATCAAATCTGAATGAGATCCTTGTGGGGTAGAGTAATCTTGGTTGTAGGTTCTTCCCTTTCATCACTTTAAGTATATCATGCCACTCCCTCTGGCTTGTAGAGTTTCTGCTGAAAAATCAGCTGTTAACCTTATGGGAGTTCCCTTGTATGTTATTTGTTGTTTTTCTGTTGCTGCTTTCAATAATTTTTCTTTGTCTTTAATTTTTGTCAGTTTGATTACTGTGTGACTCGGTGTGTTTCTCCTTGGGTTTATCCTGTATGGGACTCTCTGCACTTCCTAGACTTGGGTGGCTCCTTCCTTTCCCATGTTAGGGAAGTTTTCGACTATAATCTCTTCACATATTTTCTCAGGTCCTTTCTCTCTCTCTTCTTCTGGGACCCCTATAATGCAAATGTTGCTGCATTTAATATTGTCCCAGAGGTCTCTTAGGCTGTCTGCATTTCTTTTCATTCTTTATTCTGTTCCACAGAAGTGAATTCCACCATTTTGTCTTCCAGGTCCCTTATCCGTTCTTCTGCCTCAGTTATTCTGCTATTGATTCCTTCTAGTGTATTTTTCATTTCAGTTATTGTGTTGTTCATCTCTGTTTGTTTGTTCTTTAATTCTTCTAGATCTTTGTTAAACATTTCTTGCATCTTTTCGGCCTTTGCCTCCATTCTTTTTCCGAGGTCCTGGATCATCTTCACTGTCATTATTCTGAATTCTTTTTCTGGAAGCTTGCCTATCTCCACTTCATTTAGTTGTTTTTCTGGAGTTTTATCTTGTTCCTTCATCTGGTACATAGCCCTCTGCCTTTTCATCTTGTCTGTCTTTCTGTGAATGTGGTTTTTGTCCCACAGGCTGCAGGATTGTAGTTCTTCTTGCTTCTGCTGTCTGCCTTCTGGTGGATGAGGCTATTTAAGAGGCTTGTGTAAGTTTCCTGATGGGAGGGGCTGGGGGTGGTTAGAGCTGGGGGTTGCTTTAGTGGGCAGAGCTCAGTAAAACTTTAATCCGCTTGTCTGCTGATGGGTGGGGCTGGGTTCCCTCACTGCTGGTTGTTTGGCCTGAGGTGACCCAACAGTGGAGCCTACCCGGGCTCTTTGGTGGGGCTAATGGCGGACTCTGGGAGGGCTCACGCCAAGGGGTACTTCCCAGAACTTCTGCTGCCAGTGTGCTTGTCCTCACGGTGAGACACAGCCACCCCCGCGCCTCTGCAGGAGACCTTCCAACACTAGCAGGTAGGTCTGGTTCAGTCTCCAGACCTACCTATGGGGTCACTGCTCCTTCCCCTTGGTCCCGATGCGCACACTACTTTGTGTGTGCCCTCCAAGAGTGGAGTCTCTGTTTCCCCCAGTCCTGTCGAAGTCCTGCAATCAAATTCTGCTAGCCTTCAAAGTCTGATTCTCTAGGAATTCCTCCTCCCATTGCCGGACCCCCAGGTTGGGAAGCCTGACATGGGGCTCAGACCCTTTACTCCAGTGGGTGGACTTCTGTGGTATAAGTGTTCTCCAGTTTGTGAGTTACCCACCCAGCAGTTACGGGATTTGATTTTATTGTGATTGCGCCCCTCCTACCGTCTCATTGTGCCTTCTCGTTTGTCTTTGGAAGTGGGGTATCTTTTTTGGTGAGTTCCAGTGTCTTCCTGTCGAGGATTGTCCAGCAGCTAGTTGTGATTCTGGTGTTCTCACAAGAGGGAGTGAGAGCACGTCCTTCTACTCCGCCATCTTGAACCAATCTCCCTCCTGATTGTTTTTCTGATTTTCTTAAATAAGAAGGAACTTTCCTTTAAAGGAAGTTAAATGGTGAAGAAACAAGTGTCCATATAAGATTACATGTATTTGAATCCTTAGTCTTGTCTCCAGTACATTCTATTTGGGTGGAATTATATAAATTACTCACAATTTCTGTACATTGGTTTTTCTCATCTCTAAAATTAGAGCAAAATAGCTTTTCTTTCTTTATAAAATTGTGGTATGGATTATATCAGATGATACTACAGTAAATCATATGTAATTGTACCTGGCATATAGGTGTTAATAAACATTAACAGTGATGATAATAATGATAATAGTGATTCTGTGGAACTTTGCTTATAGATATACAGGAAAAAAGTAAACATTATTTATATAATAACCTACTGTTATTCATAAAAGAGTGACAGGTTATTAATTTATGGCTCTAGGTTGCTATTTGATAAATCAAAATTAACTTGGATTCTATATAGAGTGAAGTGATTTCAAGGTTAAAATTTAGATAGGCACCTACAATTTATAATTTCATTTAATTCAATCAGTAGCTAAGTCATATATATGTTTGTGCCTTTAACTATAATGATATTATAGCCTAAAATAGATATTTTAATAATTTTTCTATTTCTACTCACCACGGCAAATATGGGCTGGAAATCTAACTGTTTTCTTATATATTTCCTGGTTTCTCATTTAACAAAAATGTCTGTTAAGACATTATCTATTTTATGGATTGAGGAGATAACAGCAGTTTGTTGCTGAGGACATACAGCGATAGGAAAAGAAATGATTCCTGGCCTCCAAGGAATTTAGAATCTAGCAAAGGAGAAAGATTTGTAAATAACTAACAGAAGGAAGAATGAAATGAAAGCTATCCTAGAGGAGCAAGCAACTGACCTATCCTGGGGATGGAGGTGTGCCGGTGTGGTTCTAAGAGCACTGCTGGGGAGGTGAGGCTTCAGGGAGTAGGAGCCATAGGGAGCCGGTGGCAGGCAGCATTCGGTTGCAGTGGCTTCTGTTAGATCAAAGCCTAGAGATGTGATGGACCAGAAAGTAGTCCTGTCTGTGGGCACGGCCCCTCTCCCATCTTCCATGGCAGAACTGCTGCTCAGGTGCTGCCGCACGACAGGGAGCACCATGCTGACCTGGTGGGTTCAGCGCAGTTCACTCCTTTTTGACTGGAGCCAGCCTTGATTTTCACACTTTCTTTGTTGTATGTAATAATAGTGCCTTTCTTCTCATTTAGATTCCAAAATAAATAGAGGGGTCAGGGTCTTTGGGGTTTCTCTCACCATTACTAAGTAAAACCTGCAGTGTTTCTTCTCTGGTAAATTCCATCACATGCAACTCACTGCTTATCTTTTCCCTGCACCGTTCTCTGAGACACTGTAGAAGGACTTGTGTTTGTGCTGCAGTGACCCAGTAACAGAGTCTCCAAGTCCTCTTTTTACTTCACTATACACATGTTTTAGGACCAGATTTTTAGGCACAGTTGATGTTATTTTTTGGCCCCCTTTTCTTTCACAAGCTCTTTATCTTTGACTTAATCTTGAGGCCGCAATGAATTTTGTTTATTAACCCCATTCTTCTATTGAACAGGATTTGTAATTTTTAGTGACTTAATACTTTGTAGATTGTAAATATCTGGTATCTAAATACTACAGCCTTCCTTTCTTCATTTTTCCTTTCTAGGGCAGTCTGTTCACTTGCTATGGGTTTTGCCATTATTTATGTCTTAGCACATGGCAGGTGTTAGACTGTCTGGAGAGGCCTTACCACCATGGGCAGGGTGCTTTGCATGACTGAAATGGTAGTATACGTTATTGCTTAGGACGCCACATGATGTTTTCCTTCTTATGTGTGTAAGAAATTTGTATCCTGAGGGCTAAGGGATTAGTTAATATGTTGCTTCTCTTGGAAATGAGAAAGAGAATAAATTCTGATTTTCCTAAAATGATATAACATTTTGTTCTTTTTTTTTTTTTTTTTAGGATATGATATTCACTTTTGTGACAAGAAAATCCTGTTGCTAGAAGCAGGTCCAAAGAAAGTACTGGGGAAATTGCCGGAAACTTACAGCAACAGGGTCAGCTCCATTTCCCCTGGCTCCGCAACCCTTCTCAGTAGTGAGTAGAAGATCCTCTGTCATAGAACCAATCTCCTGTCTCTCTTGACTTTCCGGTGTGTCCCATAGAGCAGAGTCAGCAGAACATCTGGCGAGGAGGGAGCTCACTGAGATGGATGGGAAGAGGAGGGTGGGGTTGGTAAGTCTAGTACATAGTCGAAGATGAGGACCCCTGGAATTGTTTGTGTGTCAACTCACAGTCTGAGGAAGACATCTCTGGGACGTGGGGCCATGTAGACATCACTTGTGATGTTGGGTCATTATGAATTGGTGGAATTGAAGCTATATGAACTAATTACGATCATTCGCTTCTAGTAACAGCATACTCTTCATTTCCAGAGTCAGCCCTATAGGGGTCTGGGGAGCCTGAATGCTAAGTGCTCGTAGGGTGTAGGTGGATGTGTACACATGGAACCAGTTAGCAAATTATCTTAAGGTCTTTGTCAAATGTTACTCCCTCAAGCCATCCTATCTAGAAACACCCCATCTAAAATTAAACTCTTGCATGACTCTCTAGCTCCTTATACTGCTTTATTTTTCTTTATAACACTACCTGACATTTTATTATGATTTTTTTTTTAATTGTTTATCTCTCCAACTAGAATGTCAGCTGCTGAAGGGCAGAGATTTGTCTGTTTGGTTTCCCGCTTTATGCTCAGTACCTAGAAGGGTATCTGGCACATAGTAAGTGCTCAATAAGTATTTCCTCAATGAATGAATTGGTTTAGTGCTCTGGAATTAAGCAAAAAATAGTCTTTATCCAGGGAGTTTGTATCCTCAATAGGATGATGAAGGAAAAGAAAATACGGATTTGGTTTATTTCCCCCACTTTATTATTTCCCCCACTTTAATGTGATTTGACCTTTGATCATGAAAGCTGGGTCTTTTTCATGCTGTATAATCTGAACTGGGGAACAGAGTAGCTTAGGTCCTAGCATCAAACAGGATAGAAGTGAAGAGTATTTCCCTATTATTGGAGAACACTGAAAACAACCTCTTACTTAACAGGAAGGAGAGAGAAAGGGGAACCCAGGAGGGATGCCAGTCCCATCAGGTTGCTTTGATCTATATATAACTCCTTTCTTTTGTAGGTTTTGGTGCCTGGGACCACATCTGCAACATGAGATACAGAGCCTTTCGGCGAATGCAGGTGCCTCCTTTATCACCTTTAGCTTATCTTGGTCTATCTTGAGTTAAGATACTGGAGTTCACATTCTCCAGGCTTTCTGTAAATGTGGGAGGAATTCAGACAGTTTACACTCAGTCAAAGGAAGTAGGAGGGAAGCATTCATGAGAGAATTTTCTTCCCACCTTATACTTCCTGCCAGAGGGACTGACAAACTGTGGTTTTTCTGCTTCAGTCAATGCTCAATTTGACTGGAGTAATATTTCCTTTTCCTTGGGTTGTAATACAAACTTTCCCTTTGTGTTTCCAGGTGTGGGATGCCTGCTCAGAAGCCCTGATAATGTTCGATAAGGATAATTTAGATGACATGGGCTATATAGTGGAGAACGATGTCATCATGCATGCTCTCACTAAGCAGCTGGAGGCTGTGTCAGGTGAGGTATCTATCTCTTCCATCTTCCACTCACTTTCTGGAAGATGAACTATCTTAGAGTTATTCTGGGACTTACTGGAAGGATCCCTTCTGCAGATACTGATGTCCACCATAAAGAAGCCCTCTAACAGTTATCTCAGGGATGTTCTTTCTCTCTCTCTTTTTTTTAAACAGCTTTATTCAGGTATAACTTACATACCAATAATTCACTGATTTTAAGTGTACAATTCAGTGATTTTTCAATCTATTTATAGAGTTGTGCCACCATCACTACAATATGATTATAGAACATTCCTATTACTCAGAAGTAAACCTCGTACCTGTTTACAGTCATTCCCCATTCCCACTCCTAGCCCCTGGCACCACTAATCTACTTTCTGTTTTTTGAGATTTGCCTATTCTGGACATTTCATGTAGATAGAATCATACAATATGTATTTTTTAATGTCTGACTTCTCTCACTAAATGCATTTTTGAGATTCATTCATGTTGTAGTATGTATCAGTACTCCAGTCTTTTTTACTGCCCAATAGTATTTCATTGTGTGGATATATAACATTTTGTTTATCCATTCATCAGCTGATGGACATTTTGGGTTGTTTCCACTTTTTGGTGATTGTGAATAAAGCTATGAACATTTATGGACAAGGTTTTGTGTGGACATGTTTCATTTCTTCTGGGTGGATACTTAGGAGTAGAATTGCTGGGTCATGTAATAATTCTATGTTTAACATTTTCATAAACTGCCAAACTTTAAAGAGGCTGTACCATGTCCCTTTCCCACCAACAATATATAAGGGTTCCAATTTCTCCACCAACACTTTATTCCCCTCAACTTTTTTTTTTTTTTTTTTTAATAGCCGTCCTAGTAACTGAAGTGGTATCTCATTGTAGTTTTTTTGTTTATTTTGTTTGGCCACACCACACAGCATGCGGGATCTCAGTTCCCCGACCAGGGAGTGAACCTGTGCCCGCTGCATTGGGAGCACAGAATCTTAACCACTGTACTGCCAGGGAAGTCCCATCTCGTAGTTTTGATTGTATTTACCTGATGACTAATAATGTTGAGTGTCTTTTCATGTACTTGTTGGCTATTTGTATATCTTTTTTTTTTTTGGCTGTATCGGGTCTTAGTTGTGGCATGTGGGATCTTTCGTTGCGGTGCTCAGGCTTCTCTCTAGCTGTGGTGTGTGGGCTTAGTTGCCCCGTGGCATGTGGGATCTTAGTTCCCCGACCAGAGATCGAACCTTTGTCCCCTGCATTGGAAGGTGGATTCTTAAACACTGGACCACGAGGGAAGTCCCTATTTGTATATTTTCTTTGGAGAAGTGTCTGTTTAAAATCTTTTGCTCATTTTAAAACTAGATTGTCTTTTTATTTATTTGTTTTTTTAATTTTTTTGGCTGTGTTGGGTCTTCGTTGCTGTGCACGGGCTTTCTCTGGTTGCAGCGAGCGGGAGCTACTGTTCATTGCAGTCCATGGACTTCTCATTGCGGTGGCTTCTCTTGTTGCGGAGCACAGGCTCTAGGTGCGCAGGCTTCAGTAGTTGTGGCGTGCGGGCTCTAGAGTGCAGGCTCAGTAGTTGTGGTGCACGGGCTTAGCTGCTCTGCGGCATGTGGGATCTTCCCGGACCAGGGATTGAACCCGTGTCCCCTGCATTGGCAGGCGGATTCTTAACCACTGCGCCACCAGGGAGGTCCTAAAGATAATTTAGATCTAATAGTCACTTAGAAACATGTCCCATAATATATTGGTGAAAAAAAGTGTGTGTCATGTGATCCCACTTGTGTGTGTGAGTGTGTGTGTGGGTTGTGTGTGCATATACACACATAGGAAATTGTTTGGAAAGCTATACAACAAAGCTTTAACTAGCTGTCTCTGAGTGGTATGATTAAAGGTGATTTTTCCCCCCTTTTTAAACCTTTCTTTGTAGTTCAGACTTTTACACAAAGTAAAAGTAGTAAGCATGTACTTTTTATCATCAGAAAAGTAAAATGACTTCTAGTGGGAAGAAAAATCTTATGAAATCTAGAACTTGTTTGAGTCTGTGGTATTCCCCACCCTATTTGCTTTGAAAACACATGTGGGTTCATGTAGGCGTAGAGTGAAACGAGCAGGATCATGAAGATGGGAAGAGTGCCTCATGCAGGTGACAGTTCAGTGAGAGCTTATTTTTTTTTGTCCTTGTTCTCCTCACACTGATTCATCCCCGTGGCCTCTTGTCATTTATTAGCTTAGACCATAGCATAGATCACATGAGTTATTTTTGAGATCTTTACTTTTTTTGTTTAGGAGTAAATGATAAAGATAAGCTGTCTTGGGACTTTGCTTTAGTGTTTTCCTCAGCCTGTGGGCCAACTGTCTAATGTTTTGTTTTTTCTCTTTTGACCTCCCTAGACCGAGTGACCGTTCTCTACAAGAGCAAAGCAGTCAGCTATACCTGGCCTTATCCATTTTCCATGGCAGACTCCAGCCCTTGGGTTCATATTACCCTAGGTGATGGTAGCATCCTCCAGACCAAATTGTTGGTAGTTGAAGGTTCTTATTTTGCCAGGGGTCTCGCATATCCACATCTTGTTAGATTCTAGGGTCTCTAGTTTTAGATCTAAGCTATAGTTAAAGTTAATTTTAGGCAAAGCTTTTGGTTATAAGGACCCATACCCACTCAAACCAGCTCCAGTTAAGATGGTTCTGTTGTAAATCCTGTACAGGAAGCAATCTCTTGGACCATCATAGGTCTTGAAATAAAGGATAGCTGGCCTTACAGGGACAGGAATCAGGGGGTCAGAAATTGAGGCTGTTCCTTCCGTCTCAGGAGTCCTGTAGTCGTTCATCTCCTTGCATCTCCCATTTTTTTCTCTTTCTGCTCATCAGCTTCCCCTTTTCCATGGCAGCCGTTCCCAACCTTACTTCAGGATTCTTCAGCTCCAGTGCCTGCCTTATTGCTTTCTAGTTCAAATATCAAGAGACTTTGGCTCAGTTTAACCTACGGCTGGCACCTCTTGGATCAGATGTCCAGCTTTGGTCTGTTAATTGAAGCTGGGATCGCATATGTAGGGCTACCCCTCTAGGGGCTGGGAGTGAGACAGGCATGATAAAGAGTTACCTGCCACAGATGGGCTTGCCACCAGTGGGAACTAGAGAAAACTTTTAGGAGACAGAGACAAACTTCTGGAACAGTTTGGTTAATTAAAAGGTTTTAAGACTCAGCAGGCTCTTGTCTCCATGCAGATTGGTGCAGATGGCCACAACTCAGGAGTACGGCAGGCCGCTGGAATCCAAAATGTTAGCTGGAACTATGACCAGTCCGCTGTTGTGGCTACTCTGCATTTATCGGAGGTAAGATCCTGAGCCTACCATCTGGGGGCCTTGCTCGGGTTTAACTGATACTGGGGAGATATGGGGATATATATATATCTCTATAGCTGAGTCACTGTGTTATAAAGCAGAAACTAACACACCATTGTAAAGCAATTACACTCCAATAAAGATGTTAAAAAAAAAAAAAAAAAAACATATAGATATCTTATGACTTAGGGAAAAAAACAATAATAATTGGTACTGGGCACTTCTCACAAGAACTCTTCTCTCCATTGTAGGCCACAGAAAACAATGTAGCTTGGCAGAGATTTCTCCCCTCCGGGCCCATTGCTCTGCTTCCGGTAAGAAGTCCTGCTGGCTAGTCTGCTTAAACATGTCAAGCCTTCCTCTTTTAGAACTTCATTTTCTCTCAGCCTTATTCTGGTTTCAAGGGAATATGCCCAGGCTTTGTTACCCCTTCTTGTCTTCCTTCATGCTTGAGAGCTCTTAAGAACAGAAGTTTTAGCCCTTGGTATTGATGTTCTTTTGACACAGCTCTCAGACACTTTGAGTTCCTTGGTTTGGTCCACATCCCATGAACATGCAGCAGAGCTGGTCAGCATGGATGAGGAAAAGTTTGTGGATGCCGTTAACTCTGCCTTTGTGAGTATCACCAGCTGACGATATGTTGCTGGGATAGATACAGAAAGGTGGTTTTGAGTAAGAAAAGAGGAACAACCAACCAGCTGCCCCTTTGAACCTGTAACACTTGATGTGGATTATGTGGAGGAGGGGACTCAGGAAAATGTAAAACAAAGAAATTAATTTGTGTGCTCTTCTGAGGGTTGTGGGCTACTGCTATGCTGACTGAAACAGCTGCCTGGGTGGTAGTTACTTGGATAAGTAACTTTTTTTGAAGCTGTAATACTTTGATAATTTTTAACAGATGCCAAGTACCTGAACCATTGAAGCCTAATTCATCAGAAGTGTTTCTGGGGAGGGGCTGAGCACATTTCCATAGTGAGCTTAAGAGTAAGCTTTGTAGAGAGATGTAGGTTCAATATTGGTTCTATCTGTTAATCTCCTGAAAAATGGAAATAGTATCACCAACCTCTTAGGGTTTAATAGTAATAAAAGTCTAAAGACTTAGAGAGAATTTATGTAAAATGCTTGGAACATACCTAGTACATTATAGGGTACTCAACAAATGGTAATTATTACTGGAGTAGACATAGCCTTAAGATAATACAGACACCAATATTTTTGGAGTTCAGATGTCACATTATCTGAATTCACTAATGATAATGATTGATAACATTTATCCAGCACTTACCGTGTGCCAGGTACAGGTGAAGAGTTTTTTTAACATGTATTTAATTCAGTGAACCATTGAGGTAGGTACTATTATCCTGCTCACTTAGTGATAGGTAACTTGCCTGAGGTCATACAGCTGGCAGCTAAGGTGGGTTCTGAAATCAGGCTGGCCCTTGAGCCTGTGCTTTTAACCACCAAACTCTACTGCCTTGCTAATGATTTCACACTGGTTTACAGTGAAGAACTTAAGCTCCACTGCTCTGTAGTAACAACAAGAATAAAAAGAACTGAACGCACTGAAGTGGCTTCCAAGATAAATGGTGACCCCTTATGGGTCATTTAATATATATTCCTGGCATAGGCCTTTGCAGTACATTCATTCAGCAAGAGTTATGAGTGCTTCTATATAGAAGGCTCTGGAGTTGGACAAATGAGACAATAGTCCCTGCTTTCAGGAAGCTCAGTCAAGTGAGAGAGAAAGATAGAGAAATGACAGTTTTGGTACAGTGGTAGAGTATGCATAGGATACTGTGGGAGCACTGAGGAGAAAGACACGCACAGAAGGAGGTTTGGAGGGAGGTTTACAAAAAGGGGTGACAGCTTCTGCATGCTCTGAGGTGTTATTCTGGCGAACTAGAAGTGGGAGGACATTCTAAGTAGAGGGGTGTGTGGAGGCAAGAGCATGTTGTAGAGAGCTACTTTGTGGCTGGCCTGTGCATTTCGAGGATAGGATTAGTGAAAGGTGAGGCTCAGAGGTAGGTAGGGGCAGCTCATGAGCAGTTTGGCTTGATCCTAAAGCCTGTGGGAAGTGATGGGAAGTTGCATTTTGCATTTGTTTGAGGGACTTGTCACTTTAGTGACACAAATCAGTTTAGGTGTGTTAGGTACCACTACCCTTGGCTGTGGTTATTAAATGGTTGCCTTGTTTAATTCCCTGCTGGAGTCGCTGATGAAATTTCACTTTGTTTTGTGGCTGGTGCTACTCAGTGGAGTGATGCCAACCACACAGACTTCATCGACTCGGCTGGCTCCATGCTGCAGTATGCGGTTGCCTTTCTGAAGCCCACTAAGATCTCAGCTCGCCAGCTGCCCCCAAGTGTAGCCAGGGTGGATGCCAAAAGCCGAGTACTGTTCCCTCTTGGGTTGGGACATGCTGCTGAGTACGTCCGGCCTCGGCTGGCACTCATTGGGTAAGATAATAACAGAGCAGGGCCACTCCTTTTCACTCTGCGCTGGAGGCTACACCTGAACTCTGCTTTATCCTTAGGGATGCAGCCCACAGAGTCCACCCACTTGCAGGACAAGGTGCCAACATGGGCTTTGGGGATATCTCCAGCTTGCTCCATCACCTCAGGACTGCAGCCTTCAATGGGAAAGACTTAGGTAAGGATTCAAGTACCTTAGAGAGGTATCCCAAGGTCCTATAATACGGGAAGATCAGGAAAATGGCCCTCAGTAGCTAGATGTAGTAGACATAAATGTATCTGGTTTGCTAGGAAGGAAAACTTCACTACTGAATTAGGGATTTAACCTATCCTTTTCCCTTCAGGCTCCATGAGTCACCTCACAGCTTATGAAACAGACAGACAGCGTCACAACACTGCTCTTCTGGCTGCTACCGACCTACTAAAACGGCTGTATTCTACCAGTGCCACCCCACTGGTGCTGCTCAGGACATGGGGCTTGCAGGCTACAAATGCAGTATCTCCGCTCAAAGTAAGAGAGTTCTCCCAGATCTCCAGGAGTCTTGCTCACTGAGGAATGACTTCGCCAATGACTCGGTTTCTTTGAATTAATTTTCTTGGCTGTAAAATTATCATCTTTGTCTGAATACCTTCCCCCATGGTTATGAGCAGAAATATCCCTTCTGAGGTTTTTGGTGCTAGGGCCCACATCTAAGCAGTAACTTTATATAAGGGCTTAAAATAGTGAATAGGGACTTGTAAAGATAAAGATGCTTAAACTCCTTTTGCTGCTTGGCCAGCTTCTTTCCTGAGAAACTTGCATTAAAAGACACTTTGGGGGCTTCCCTGGTGGCGCAGTGGTTGGGAGTCCGCCTGCCGATGCAGGGGACACGGGTTCGCGCCCCGGTGCGGGAGGATCCCGTGTGCTGCGGAGCGGCTGGGCCCGTGGGCCGTGGCCGCTGGGCCTGCGCGTCCGGAGCCTGTGCTCCACGGTGGGAGGGGCCACGACAGTGAGGGGCCTGCGTACCGCCAAAAAAAAAGACACTTTGGAGGGACTCAGGAGGAGAATCTACCTGGGACTTTTGCCGAATTTTTGCTTTAATCACTTTAGATATTTTAAAGTATTATCTTCACCTGCCCACAAACTTTACAATGTCAGAGTATCACTCACTTTCATTTTTTCCTCCAGGAACAGATTATGGCCTTTGCAAGCAAATGAATGCTCCTCTTCTGGATCTTTTCCCAAGACCATAACGTATTTTCAAGATTTAATTTAATAAATTTACATTAATTATTCTGCAGTCTCTTTTCTTCTCTGCTTAATGGACCTGTGGAGCTCAAATAATGAGTGATAATTTTCTGTGAGGAGGGCATATCAACCAAGCCAAGAAAAAAAACCCAAAAGGAAGACTATGATTTGATTGAAAAGAACTTTTTATTACTAAAAAATTGCTAAGGTGCTGTCTCATTCATTTTCACTTGTTAGCAGTCCTTTCTAAAGAGAAGATTTATACAATTAAAAAAAAATGCTGGTTGTAAATTTATAGTTGTTTTTTGATAAAGATAGATAAGAATTAGAAATAGTCAATTGATGTATTTTTGTTAGAATTGCTGTTTTAAAATTAGTAACACTAGAATGCAAAATAAACACAAATTGCTTTAACCTTTATTATAGGTATATTAGACTTTCTGAAAAGAAAACCAAATCTTAAAATGCTAGTTATTATTTCCTCATCACAGCACCGTTATTTCATTTATGGTTCCTCTGTGGGACACCACTGTTCTGTAATAAAACAATAAATAATTTCATTGCACAGGTTTAAAGACCTCAGGAACCAGGTCAAAAGGAAAAATCTGATTAGCAGCAGAATTTGTTCATGTTTGGTTGCAGGCTGGTGCCAGCCTGGGTGGGGGTGGGTTGTTTTACTGTGCACTTTAGAAGCGGTTACCTCACAGTACCAGAGATACCTGTCAAAGAGAGTTTTGGATCCATTAGATCTGTATACCACAAACAACATCTTGCCCAGAAGTCTGATTTGCAGATGAAAGGAGAAGATAACAGTCTGCTTTTGACCCAACCTAAGCTATTCTTGGGAAACATTTTTAGGGAATGGAAAATTTGTTACCACAGGGGAGCTTTTCAGGTAAATGTGGAAATTTTACAAGGTACTAAATAAGTGTGAATGTCACAAACCTTCCTGGAATCTCAGGAAAAAATGTGCCCAGAATGAAAGATGGCAGCTACTGGAAAAAGCTGTGTGACTACTGGCAGAGTCCAGAAAGGTCACTGGAGGGAAAAAAGGTCATCTTTCATAAAAAAGTGGAAAGGTAGCCCAGGTATGAAGAACATGGACTCTGCAAAAGTATGCAAACAGAATCAGGCAAGACAAGAATTTTAAGGCACACCTTGCAAGGACCTCCAACACCCACAGTGTTTTTCTGATGATGATGATAACACAAAACCCACTATGTGCTAGGCCATGTCCTAGCATTTGAAATATATAACACATTTACAGAAAGAAAACCTAACCATCAAGATTAGACCTTGTAGGACTCTTAATAAGAGGCCCAAAAGGTACACTAGGGGCAAAAAGGACATTACAGACAAATTGTTTTTTCTAAGAAATAAAAAGTCTCAATAGATCTAGAGTCTGTCATACAGAGTGAAGTAAGTCAGAAAGAGAAGGACAAATACCGTATGCTAACACATATATATGGAATTTAAGAAAAAAAATGTTATGAAGAACCTAGGGGTAAAACAGGAATAAAGACACAGACCTACTGGAGAACAGACTTGAGGATATGGGGGAGGGGGAAGGGTGAGGTGTGTTAGGGCAAGAGAGAGACATGGACATATATATACTAACAAACGTAAGGTAGATAGCCAGTGGGAAGCAGCCGCATGGCACAGGGAAACCGGCTCGGTTCTTTGTGGCTGTCTGGAGGGGTGGGATAGGGAGGGTGGGAGGGAGGGAGACAAAGAGGGAAGAGATATGGGAACATATATATATGTATAACTGACTCACTCTGTTATAAAGCAGAAACTAACACACCATTGTAAAGCAATTATACCCCAATAAAGATGTAAAAAAAAAAAAAAAAAAAAAAGTCTCATTCCAAATTGCTCCTATAATGGATAAACTGGTTAATTCTCCAGATATTCTAATCAAGATTATCAGAAAATATGTAGATATGTTTCTGGAGTTATAATGCACCTACCCAAGAATTCTGAAAGTATCTGGGATGACCGAACGTGTCTGCTGAATATGTGGCCTTTATAAGAAAAGCTTCAGAGACAAGCTGTGGTGATAAAGACCAAGAAATCTTACCTCTCTGAACCCATCAAGCTGGAGGAGTCTTTATTGTCTCCCCCTAATCTTGTAGAAGAGCATTTCGTGTAGATGACTGGTTCTAACACCATACTCTTGACAAAGATGAGAAGGGGGTCTAGAAGTCAAGTGACATTAAAAAGAACGTGAAGGACTTGGGAGAAGTTTTCTTCAGAAGACGGAAAGGCTGTGGAAGGAGGGATTAGAGCAGGACTAAGACTACTGAGAAGGAGGGATTTTTTAACATCAGTGCAATCCCAAAGTGGAATGAGTTGTCTGGAAACATGCCTACACAGAAGCTGAATGACAACCTGTTAGAAGTGTTAAGGGAGTTCCGCAATGGGTAGAAGACCAATTATATCTTTGGGCTGTTTCCAACTTTAAAATTATTTCACTCTGTATTAGCATTTTTGGAGGAAGAGACAGTAGGTATAAAGGTGACCTTAGTATAATTAAAAATCACTGTGAAGGGCTTCCCTGGTGGCACAGTGTTTAGGAGTCTGCCTGCCAATGCAGGGGACATAGGTTCGAGCCCTGGTCTGGGATGATCCCACATGCCGCGGAGCAACTAAGCCCATGAGCCACAACCACTGGGCCTGCGCTCTACAGCCCACGAGCCACAACTACTGAGCCCATGCGCCTAGAGCCGGTGCCCCACAACAAGAGAAGCCACCGCAATGAGAAGCCCGCGCACTGCAACAAAGAGTAGCCCCCGCTCGCCACAACTAGAGGGAGCCTGCGCGCAGCAATGAAGACCCAACACAGCCCAAAATAATAAAACTTAAAAAAAAACAATCACTGTGAAGAAGAAAAAATTCCACATTGAATTGAAAAACTAAAATTTGGGGGGATGAGGGTATAGAAATTTGCCTAGTTATTTGCACATATCAGATGTTAAATATTTATTGACTCAATGGAATACTTTTAAAAATAAGGTTCCCCAAGGACTGCTGTGAGGGCCAGGTATATTTAACATCTTTTGTGAAAAAGCTGAAAGAGAGTCTACTGTGAAAAGTACAAGTCTGGGGAGATACTCTGCTGGAAAGAAGCTGGAGGTAAAGAGCCAAGGTGCAGAAGCCAGACTACTGGAAGATCTTTCAAGTCCAAGAGCAGTCGCATGGGTAGACAAGGAAATGGTGGTCATGTGGGAAAGTACAAGATCATGAATTTTAGGGGAAATGATTCACAAAATCAAGAGGTCTGAACATTCAAACTCAAAGTGAGCATCCACTGTATGGATGTGGGCCAAAATGGCCAAGTAAATCAAATGTTAGGTATCATCAAGAAGGGTTCAGAAACCTTGGAACTAGACAAATAATGTACAGGATGCTAGCTAAACTGATCAGGGGCCAGGGCAGACAGAGACACTGCTGTAAACAGAATAAAGGGACAAACTGAAAGGGGCTATTGCCAAAAACTAGATCCTTGAAAAGCACAGCCACAGGCCTCTCACCACAGAACAAAACTAGGGTATAGATGTACTTCTTAGAAATACAAAGAAAACAAGTTTAGGATGACAAAGTACTATAAACACATTAGCCTGAAAAAAGAGGTACTAGCACTGAACACACACACACACACACACATTCCTATAAGGTTGGATATGTTCATTACTCCAGGGTTTACTGATACAAAGTTGATTAAAAGAAGGTAGTCTGTAGAAGGCAGCCACACCCTCCCAAAACATGTCCCTAGAAACTGGCTGGCCTCCCTTCTGCCCAGTCGTGAGATGCTCTCCATCCTTCTGAGATTTAGAATGGCTCTCAGCTGGCTGATTGGTGCTGACACAAAGCCGGATCACATAACTTCAGATATGGTACCTTTTTTTTTTTTTTTTTTTTTTCCC
>NW_006787038.1:979761-986639 GCF_000442215.2 Lipotes vexillifer
TTTTTTTTTTTTTTTTTTTGGCCACACCATGTGCACAGCTTCCAGGATCTTAGTTCTCCGACCAGGGATCGAACCCATGCCCTTGGCAGTGAAAGCTCATAGTCCTAACCACCGAACCTCCAGGGAATTCCCCAGATATGGCTTTTTTTTTTCCTCTTTGAACTACACATGGAAAGTAAAACCAGGTATTTTTTTCTTTCTTTTTTTTTAGGGTAGGTGAGTGGAGATAAAGGTGGGACAGGGCAACGTGCAGGGAAAAGAAAATACTGGTGTTGACAGGTCATCGGATTGCAATCAGTCAGCTGAGTTTAACATGTAAGAGGAAAATTAAAATGTTCAAAGGAATGAGGCACTGAAAGGGTTGAAATGAGATTCTTCTTTGGTTCCCAGGGTTCCATCCCTGGGTTCCCCAAGGTTAAGTTCCAAAGGTATTCCTTTTGGCTCTCTGTGACACACAAGGAACCTCAAAGATTTAGACTCTGGTACCAGCTATGAACGAAGAGTGGTTAGGAAATAGTTCACATTTGAGGTGTAAAATTAATTAAATCCAAATCTCTAGACTCAAGGGCAAGACCTGTCTACAAAAGCCCCTTCCTCCAGATGAAATCAGCTGCTGGGCTTCAGTCTAGGCTGTCCCCAGACTAGCTCAGAATACAACTGAGTCCTCTCCTCTCTCGTTCTCCCTTTAACAAGGTTGTTGACAAATGCAGGCCTCAGAGGAGCGGCTTGGCCTCAGTGGGAGATGCCCAGAGACTGCAGCAGGTGAAAGGTGGCCCCCAAGGCCCAGCCTGTCTCTATGTTGTTCACTTTCTTTGTGAGCTGTTGGGAAGGAGAAAAAAAAAAGTCAATATTTTCATTCAATTTTCAACTCTAGCAAGCACAACAAGCAGAGAATATCTGCAAAGATCATCCACATGGCCAAACCAAGGCAGAATTGGGAGTAGCCAGTCTCTGAAGGCTTCTCCCAACCCTCTCTGTAGGTTCCCATCCTGCCATTGCCCATTGCCCCTACACCTGCCAATCTGATCCTTGAATCTCTGGGCTCAGGAAGTGGTCTCAACCCAGGACTTCTAGAGAGGACCTTTTAGACAGACAGGCTTCTGAACTCTCTCCCTAATCCTAAATTAAACATAACAGGAGTTAGCAATAGATTCAGGGGTAGGATAAGCTTCTCAATTCATACTTTGTAAGCAAGTGCATCTTCTTAAGCACTAGTTAATGACAAACCAAGGCATTTAAGGCATTCTAGGCCAGGTTGTACCTCAATTAGTTCAGTGACCTTGGGCAAAAGTTTAGACTCGATATCGTCAACTACATAACAAGTGGATTAGATTAGTCAATATATCAAATTGTTTTCTTCAGAATCCTAGGGGTTCCTTGACAGTGCTTCAAAGGAGAAAGGGAGGCAAAACGGTGAAGGAGTTCCAGGTCCCCGACCTCTGATTCAACCAGATAGCTTCATTTTTATCAGTTTTACTGGAATTCTCCATAAGCTACTGTTGAATAAAGATGCCACCACCATACCCATACCCAGGTTTATAAATCAGCAAACTAGTTTTAGTCTTTCCTTCTAGTACTAACTTCTTATGACACAATACCTGTGTTAACCTGATGAAATTTAGTCTATAGTCACCGTGCCAAAAACTGAGAAGAATGGCATGTGAATCATTATCTTGAGATTTAGTCTGTGACCCCTGAGTCAAACTGGGAGTGCCCCCCATGCCCCCAAAATGTTTTTCCTCTGTCCTTAGGACCGACAGTCTAGGGATATAGATGCCAAAGTGAAGTGATCTCTGGGACAGAGGACTGTTCATCCCTGATACAAATTCTGCTGCCGTTTAACTAAAGACTAAAAGGATGCAGAAATGGAAACGGCAGAAAATTGTCTTTAAATGATTTGGTTATTGCTGATGCTTAAGTAGAGGCAGTTGTTAACTTGGTATGTATTGAGGGCTCAGGATGACCTCTCTTACCCACAAATCTAGCTCCAACTGGCGTGAAATACCTATACTAACAATTAAACCAATATTAATAACTTCTTATGTGTCAGGCACTGTGCTTTATCTCCATTTTTATAACAGCCCTAAGAAATAGGTACTCTAAGGATCCCTGTGTTTTGAGTGAGGAACCTAAAAGTTAGAGGGGAAGTAAATCATCTAAGGTCACAGAGCTAGTAAGCTTGCAGAATCAGAACTTGAACCCAGATCTGATGGACAACAGAGCCCATGCCTTAAACACTACACTATACTGACTCTACTGGCAAGTAACTCTTTAAATGCCAATATTCTCAGCAGGTATAACAACACATTAAATCCAAATATCTTTGTACAAATGAATTTATGAAATCTGTATAACACAAGAAATGGGGCAATATAAACTCATCTGGAAATGAGGAAACAGGAAGGGGAAGTGACACAAGAGAAGGAAGGAGCTTCATAAACAAAGTACAATCTCTACTTCCTTGACCCCGAAAGTTCAAAGTCGCCCTGTGCCACAACTATATTTTTGTCATATTTCCTCTAATAGACTATGCTATTTGAGGACAAAGATTACATCTTAATCATCTCTGTAACTATAATGTGCAATTATTCAACTATGGTATGGAAGATAAAAAAATATTATATATGGGATAGATGAAACTCATAAGATGTGTTTGGAATAAATACATTACCACAGACAAAGTTAGGAAGACAGAGAGGGACCCGAGACTCAAGAGGCACTAAATATACGAGGCACACACAAAATACATACGACATACTACACAAGGCATTCAATACTCACGAGGTCTTAAATAAGCCACTCACTGGTGATGCTCTTTGGCAGAGGTCCCTCATGTCCTCTGCCAAACAGAACCATCAAACCATCTAATGGGCTAATGAGTGAGCTAATGCTACTGGCCAGTGCACTTGCCTCTGTGCCCCTCCAAACAGAGCAAGTTTGTGTGATGGCCCTGGCACCTTCTGTCCTTGTGCCCCCTTGATCAAACTTCAGCTACAGTACCTGTAACCACACTATCATCGGCAGAGAGAGGCAGGACATATTAACCCAGGATTCAGGAAGTACAGCACCTCCAACTTGTATGCACCCTATTCTGTGTGTTCACCTATCCCATTTCTTTCCCCTTGCTTTTCACGCTGACTTTTGTGGGATTTCTTTGTTTCTTTGTTTCTTTTTTTGCTTTTGGCCACTCCACGCAGCATGCGGGATCTTAGTTCCCCGACCAGGGATCAAACCCATGCCCCCTGCAGTGGAAGTACAGATTCTTAACCACTGGACGGCCATGGAAGCCCCTCACCCTGACTTTTGAAGTTGATTTAATAAACCATGTAACTTGGGCCTCTTAACCTGGGCTGCAAGCCTTTCGGCTCTGTGGCCTCTGGGATAGCTTGCCTAGTAATATACAGTTGACCGTTGAACAACATGGGGGTTATAGGTGCTGACCCCCGTGTAGTCAAAAATCCACATATAACTTTATAGCTGGCCCTCCATATCCATGGATTCAACCAACCACAGATTGTGTAGTACTGTAGCATTTACTATTGAAAAGAATCCATGTATAAGTGGACCCAGTTCAAACCTGTTATTCAAGGGTCAATGGTACTTAGAAGCTGCCACTGTATGTATCAAGGCAATTTCCCACATTCATGGTGCCTTGCACAGTGCCTTGTCCATAGCCTGAATAAAATTAGCTCAAAACTCCACCTATAGCCACTCTGATTACTAAACAAGTTTTTTTGTTTTTTTAAAATATTTATTTATTTGGTTGTGCCAGGTCTTAGTTGTGGCAGGTGGGCTCCTTAGTTGCAGCTCCTTAGTTGTGGCATGTGAACTCTTAGCAGGCAGGCTCCTTAGTTGCAGCTCACGGGCTCCTTAGTTGCGGCATGTGAACTCTTAGTTGCAGCATGCATGTGGGATCTAGTTCCCTGACCAGGGATCGAACCTAGGCCCCCTGCACTGGGAACGTGGAGTCTTAACCACTGCGCCACCAGGGAAGTCCCCTAAACAAGTTTTTAACTTTCTTTCTAACTCCCAAATAAAAGGACTGTTGTGTGATGCCGGTGTCCTCTCTCTTACCTGTAAGACGGTGCTGCGTGCAAAGCCAAAGCCATCCTTCAGCAAGGCTGTGATGTAACTGAGATCCATGCACAGGAAAGGACTGCCTGAGGTGAAGTTTTCCAGGTTATCACATACTGGAGATGACAGAAAGAGAAAAGTGGAATTCAAGTTTGCAGCCAACTGAGAGGTGTATGATTTTCTCTAAATACAGACTGAGAATAAGCAAAGCAGAATCCTCCATTCTCCTTCTCCCAGATGCCTGGGAGTCTTGGAGGCTAGAACTGTGCACTGACAGCCTCTGCAAGACCCCAGCTCATCAAGAACCAGCACGTTTCTGATGTGACATCTAATCTACTCAAAGGTACATGGGTCCTAGTTTATTTGCTATGACATATATTCTATGACTTATTGTTGGGGCTTAATTCAACTAAGGCCCTTATATATTAAGACAGGGAAATACCAGTTAACCCTACTTCAGGGCCACTGGATAAGAGCAATTATTTGCTTTTTTTTTTTTTTAATTTATTTATTTTTGGCTGTGTTGGCTCTTCGTTGCTGCGTGCGGGCTTTCCATAGTTGCGGTGAGCGGGGGCTACTCTCCGTTACAGTGTGTGGGCTTCTCATTGAGGTGGCCTCTCTTGTTGCAGAGCACGGGCTCTAGGTGCCCGGGCTTCAGTAGCTGTGGCACACGGGCTCAGTAGTTGTGGCTCGCGGGCTCTAGAGCTCAGGCTAAGTAGTTGTGGTGCACAGGCATGCGGGATCTTCCTGGACTAGGGCTTGAACCTGTGTGCCCTGCATTGGCAGGCGGATTCTTAACCACTGTGCCACCAGGGAAGCCCCATTTGCATTTTTGGTGAACTCTTTCAAGGAAGCCTCTGTGGCTATTTTCCATATATTCTGGTGCTCAGTGTTTCATTACCACTGATAAAACTTTTTCAATTTTTTTTGAAAGAAATGTGGAAAGAAGAAAAGGTTTTCACCGTTTCTCCAAAGTCTCTTGTATTCTTATATTTTTCTTTGCCACTTAATGCTTTTAACTCCTGGTAAAGACAGGAAACCAACCTTCTGAGAGGCTTTCTGCTGGCCAAAGCACATTAGGTCACTTTAAGGTCACTGGGGGTGGCAGCCTCACGGGCTCACATTCGATGGTTTCCACTGACACTTACCTTCCCTTGCTTTCCTTTCAAAATCTTCAACTTTTAAAACACCCCCCTTTTCATAATCTGAAATGAAACAGAACAGTAGTTGATGTCAAAAAACCTTCCAGGAAACATAAGGAAATTTATCCTAGGAAATTATCCTATTTATAATAATGAAAAAATAAAAATAAAATTTCCAACATTAAAGAATGGGATAAGCAAACATGACATATCCCTACAATATAATCTATACAGTTTATTTTATTTACTTATAATCTATTTTATGTTTGTTTTTTGTTTTTTTCTGGTACGTGGGCCTCTCCCGTTGCAGAGCACAGGCTTGGGACACAGGCTCAGTGGCCTTGGCTCACAGGCCCAGCCGCTCCGCGGCATGCGGGATCCTTCCGGACCGGGGCATGAACCCATGTCCCCTGCATCGGCAGGCGGACTCTCAACCACTGCGCCACCAGGGAAGCCCTGTTATGTATATTTATGTATGTATATTTAACTACAGCTAAAAAATAGGCCCATTAAAAAGGGGCCATTAAACACATCAGAAAATAAGAAAATAAGAAATTAATTCATATCTCAGGCCATGACAGATCACATATATACATTCTCACAGCTAAACAAAATGTGTTACTATTATAAGGAAATATGCCATAAAGGGGAAAGAGGGGGTGAATATGTTCATTGACTTGAATTTGGTGACGGTTTCATGGGTGTATACATATGTCAAAACTTACCAAATTGTACACTTCAAGTATGTGCATTTTATTTTGTCAATTATACCTCTATAAAAATACTTAAAGAAAAAAAAGACTTCATGTGTATTTGTTTAGGCCATCTTCTAGCCCCAAAAGATTCGAAATCATATTCACTCTTCCACTCGGGTGACTTGGGAGAAAAGTACGGTGACCACCTCAACAAGGCATAGCAAATACTCCTTTTGTCCCTTTCCCTTCCCCACCACAGCCCTGCCCAGTTTCCCCCCTGCACTGACACCTGGAGTGAACTTACCAATCATGTCTGTGTCAACAGCTCGGTCATAATAGTAAGAGAAAGCGTAGAAGGAGCTTCTCTGGACCTCATCTGGCTGATGAAGTTTTCCTTGGACCACCCTCAGCACTTCAGCATAGCAGGGCTCAAAGCCCACCTCCCCTGATGGGGCAAAAGGTGCACAGGGGCAAGGTGAGAAAGTGAGAGGCAAGCTGCTGAAGCCAGTGGAACAGCAGGAGGATCAAGGCGAGCTGAGGCTCAGGACAAAGGGCTTACAGACAAAGATGAACAAACTTTTGCAGCCTCATCCCTCTGGAGAACCAGTACCTGCTTCTCCACAGCAGGTCCCCTCCCTAACCTGTGTTCACCAAAAAAGCCATAGCCGACCTCAAGCTGCCCCTTAGCATTATGTTTCATGGCACTTATGAGAAGTATGCAGAGGCTCACCTGCTTCCTTCATGGGAAAAATCAAGTTTTTTCCTCGAGTTTAAGGTCTATGCCTTTTATAATACCTAAGATCAATTATTCTTCTTATCGTCTCAATTCTATAACTGAAATAGCTAAACATTAATTGGATCTGAAACAGTTTCACCCTGCTGAGGACAGAGACCCTCAATACATTAGACCCAGGGTAAGAAGAGGTTTCTAATGGATCCACAACACTTGGGCAGGGAAAGAGCTGAA
>NW_006787038.1:986714-993994 GCF_000442215.2 Lipotes vexillifer
AAAGAGCTGAACACAGAGTGACAGCTGCCTTGTTCACTGTCACTTCACACTACTCCCTGGAGGCACACCAGCATCTATTTGGAACTAGTTCCTGCAAAAGACAAGCTTCTAGCTCTGGAAAAAGTTTCCCATGGGACTTTTCCAGACTTCTACTGTAAAAGTAATCTCAACCAGTGAAAAAATATCACCTGCCTTCTTGGTTGCCACCATACTGGTATTTCACACCCGCAAAGATCCACTCTGCTTCCAACCATCTTGGTAGACAGGCACTTCGGAAAGTGTGTCCATCAATTCCTGAAAGAAACCAGACCACAAAGAGGCAAGGGTGTGAGAGAGAAAGAGAGAGGAAGGAAAGCAAGAAGTCAGTAAGGTTGAAAGGAATTATCAAGGTGGCTGGGCCTTAAAATCATATGAAATTACTTCCACGACTGCATACTACGATGGGAATTCTTAACTCAGGGTTCATAGATGGGCTTTGTGGGGTTGGTGAACCCCCTGAAACTACAGGCAAACTTTCATGCTTATGTCCATTTGGCAGAGGGGTTGATGGCTTTCATCACATCTGAAATCTAAAACCTACAATGGAATAAGTTCCCTCCTTTCTAAAAAAGGGAAAAAATACTGTTCTACTTTTCTCATTGATTGTTGTGAGGCTTAAATAAAATACACTTGAAAATGTAAACTCTGAAATACTATATACTCATCACAATAATAGCTTACTGTGAACCACACACCACAAAAATTAAAATAAATGCAAAATCTCTTTTAAGGTGAGGAAACGGGCACAAAAAGTTTAGCTAACTGGCCCGAAATTACAAGACTGGGACTGACCCTAGTTCTGCCTGACCCCAAAAGCTGAGCTCTTCACCTCTCTACTGCCTATGGAGAAAGGAATGGAGTTGTTCAGTTATTCCACCTTGTAAGTGGACTGCTGCTACCTGCACCTCCCACGTAAAACTAAGGGCTTGAGCAAGCTCCTGCCAAGTTTAACCCTTGAGTCTTGAATTTCTGCAGATACTTCAGCCCCCTGGCCACAGACCGTTCCCCCCCCCCCATACCAAGAGACTTCATGCTGGAAATGGCTAATAATAGATACCAAAACATCTGACCTCATAAAGTAGAAAAGGACTTTGCATTATGATGTCTATTATAAAACACAGGCCTCTTACTTCAGCATAACCCTTTCTGCCATAGAATCACTGCCAAGGTAGGGAAAAGGCAAGCTGAGTACTGGTGTCACTCTCACCATACCCCAAGCAGCACACCCAGACGAACCTTCTGTCTCCAGGGCTCCCAGAGTTGTTAGTCTTGCAGCTTTCAATCCAAATCCCAAGTAACTGTAAAATACAGGATTGACTAATTTCATGTGACCCTGAATTCTCTAGCCTAAAGCTCCCTCTTCCAAAACTAACATGGTTTCTCTGTCTCACTCTGGAGGGAAGAAAACCTTGTTCTCTGTGCTTTGTTCATCTCGTGTGGTCAACAAGCAGTAATTCTTGCACAGTTCAGATCAAGGCCTTGCAGGAAGAACTTCCCACAGCTATGCCAGAGGCAGTGACACTTCCTAGGGTCCCACCCTGGGAACCATCCCCAGAAGAGATCTCATTATCTTAGCTCCCAGCCCAACTGTGATCAAATTCTAGGCTGGATTTTGAACATCTGAAGGTCAGCTTAAAAGGAGCTGACACAGAGCTTTGGCTGAACCTTCTCTGAGTATCCTCTCTCTGGAGAAAACTTGACTCATATTACTTTTACTCTTATATTACTTATCTTTTACTCTTTTACATTATTTTTTTAAATCTTACATTACTTTTTACTTTATTACTATTATATGTTTTTGAGGACAAGAATGGAGAAACCTCTTGGGTCCCTTGGGCTTTGGTAAGTAGCTTAGGTTTCAGTTAACAGGCCTTCAGGGACTGGCAAAGACTTTGTAAGGCTGGTCAGATGCAATAATAGATGTGAAAATGTTCTGAAAAGTTAGGAGAATCACACAATGTGAAATATTATTATTCCTCCATGTCCCCCTCTTCACCTATGTGTATAGAGCTTATAAGTGCTGTTAAACATCTCAAAGGAAGTGAGGTAGCCTCTAGGGGTTTGTTCCAGGGTTTTCTGCAAAACAGAAAAAGCAAAAAGACTATTCAGGATCCCCAATTACCTGAAGATGTTATCACCACCATCCCTATCCCTCCCCCCAAAAAATAAGAGATGAAGGAGAAGATTAAACAACTAATCTCACAAGGCTTGAGAAACCAAAGGGACTCTGAACAGTGAGGGGAAGTTCGGTCAGTCGTTAATTGACTTGACTCAGCCTGTTCGTGGTGAAGCTGCTGTCTGAAATGGGGCACCACTTCCTTAGCACCATGATATGCCTGCCAAGTGGGCTGGTAACCATACCTTCATATGTATCTGACTCACCTCAAACTGCGGCAGGAACGTGATTTGGGTGGAGGCACCCCCCAGGTCCAGAGTCCCCACAGTCTCCTGGCTGTGGCCATGCAGCTGACCTGTGAATGAGAGCCAGCTCTGAACATCTTCTGTTTCCTGGACAGCCCAACACTCCTCTGTCTGCAATTTCTCTCCTGCTCTTGTCATATATTAGAGGAATTCTGTAAATACTCCACTGCTCCCCAGCCCCAAAGGCTGCCCACAAATGCTAACCTAGAAGGACTCTTGCTGCAGCTGAGGCCTTGAAGGCAGGTAATAGACACTAACTTCCTGTCTTTCCTCCCCACCCTCCTTTTTATTAAACAAAAGAAAGAACCTGGAGTGAACTTAGAAAAAAGTGAACAAAGAAAAAAAAGGTATTTTTGCTCCCTGACCATGTGTGAAACCCGGTTAAGGTCTTCGATAAACTCGAGAATATATTACCTGTCAGAAAATTCACAGTAACCCAAGCTAATATGCCTAAAAAAGGAGAGAAAGACAAAGATTATATCCAGAGCATTTTTTACAGAGCATTTTTTCCCTAGCCCCATCTTTGCTCTTTTTCTCTCTAAATTTCATGTCTAAAGCATACATTTCCCTCTCCCCATCTTTCCATTTCCTGCTATCCCCTTCCTCCTTGCTTATTTGTTCTCCTTATTTACTCTCCTTACTTAGTTCCTTTTTTCTTCAGCACCCCCATCCCTGTTTCCAGTTCCTTTAATCAGATCTTTTATTAACCCTGGCCCTCTCCCCCTAGAACATACATCAATACCTCTCTCACCTTCATAGGATCCATCCATGATGCTAACACTGTCATCTAGTACCAGGAAAGGTGACTTCCTGAAGATCTCTTTTACCTAGCAAAAAAAGAAAGAAATCTGGATTCCCTAAGGCAATAGATTTCCGCATTTTGACGGTATCCTATAATGCTTAGAAAACTACACTCTTCATTTTCCCTAGATAAAATTTTAGCAGAACTCACTCCTTTTCCCTAAGAAATTAGAGAAGGAACTAGGCAAGAAATTATTGGTTTCTTGTAAAAAATAAAAACTACCTCAAAGAGCAGAGCCTGGGCTTTCTTTTCTGGCAGTAAGCGCAGTCCCGCTGTTGCCCTCAGGACCACTGGCGTTCTCTTCCAGTGACTTCGAGGGATTGAGTCTTTGGCCACCTTTAAGAGCTCTTGAACAGTCTCAGCACCCTTCAAAAGAGATGATTCACGTATCCAGTGAACAGTTCATTTAGTGGAGCTTGTCTATTCCCTCAGCATGCTCTGGGAGAGTACCAGGAGTGAGGTGGCAGAGGGCTCCAACCCTTCTCTGCTCCACAGAGCAGAAACCCAAAGAAGCGGGCTTCCTGAAGAAGGAGAAGCTATTTCATTTTGATTAAGTTATAATAAAAATGATTCTTGGGCTTCCCTGGTGGCGCAGTGGTTGAGAGTCCGCCTGCCGATGCAGGGGACACGGGTTCGTGGCCTGGTCCGGGGTTCGGTGCTCTCACTGCTGTGGCCCAGTTTCAATCCCCTGTTGGGGAACTGAGATCTCATAAGCAGTGTGGCATAACCAAAAAAAAAAAAGCAAAGCAAAGAAAAATGGTATCTAATATTAAAGAATTTCATATTCATTCACTAATAACAACATATTTTAAAAAATTAGCTTCAGGCCAGAAAGTTGGTATGGTGAAGGAAACAAGGCTTGGAGTTAGAAGACTTGCTCGCTAGCCCTGTGGCCTAACATAGGTCACTTGGCGCTCCTGGGGCTTGGTCTCCCCAGCTGTGAGATGGGAGATACCATCATACAAAACTGTTGCATGCATTAGATGCGGCAGACTGCGTGGAGCTGCCACAAAAATGCCAGCTGCAGCTGTTATTATGCTACCCCTTTTATGACTTCTACAAGGACAGAACACATCAGGTTCATTTTTGCATTACCAGCACCTACCTGCATGGCACACAGCAGATGTTCAAATTATGATATGTTAAAAACCATTATTTTAAAGCCATTGTTTCTCTAAGTAAACATCTGTTCTGACAACATGCTGCCTCTTAATCATTATAATTATTAGCAACCACAACACAATTTTACTCTCCAAATGTCAAATCAGTTTCTAATAATGTGGTTGCTTTCAACAGCTCCTAATTTTCTAGCACATTTGCCATTTCATAACAGCAAGCTAAGAAAATAAACATCCTCTTGGTTCTTCAAGTTCAAGCCATTTTTAACATCAGGTGTTCCTTTAGTTAATGATTACACTTGTGACACTGAACAACACCTTTATATATGCTACCAAAGTTCAACATTCTGCCTTATTCTATTTTATATCATTGTGGCCTCTGACATGGGGTGCTGTATGTTGTGAGAGCTCAAATGTGAAATACAGTTATGACAGAACTCTACATTCATCTTCTATTACTGAACATTTTTGTCGTGGGTTTTGCCCAATTTCTAGAATATAAGCATGGTTCTGTGCTGTATAAGGGCACTCTGAAGTGGAGTTCACTGGATCTATATTCCCTTAATTGCCGTGTGTATACCTCCTACCTTATAGAACTTCACAAGCATTTTCTGCACCTACATTAATTGATGCAGTTGATGGCTTCAAATCAAAATCTTAAACAGTAAATACAAAGAGCACAGCCTCTTTTTCTTTTTTTTTTTTTAACATCTTTATTGGAGTATAATTGCTTTACAATGGTGTGTTAGTTTCTGCTTCATAACAAAGTGAATCAGCTATACATATACATATATCCCCATATCTCCTCCCTCTTGTGTCTCCCTCCCACCCTCCCTATCCCCCACCTCTAGGTGGTCACAAAGCACCAAGCTGATCTCCCTGTGCTATGTGGCTGCTTCCCACTAGCTATCTGTTTTACATTTGGTAGTTCTTGAAAGACAGTGTTATCCCTGCATGGCCACAATCTATTTTCACACCTCCTTCTACCTAAGACCTGGTGAGCCTGGAGTGTACAATTACTGTTATCCAGGAGATTAGCTAGGACAGAAAACTGATCTCACACATGACCTCAATATCAGTAGTGAACAGCATGAGATATTTAACAGCGGTGGTGTGGTAAAGTTATCAAGGCATTTGAGAATCGAAACATCTAATTGTAAAAAACTCACCTGCTTAGGTTGATCTACAAAAGCAGAAAGTCCTGGATTCACAGAATCAAAAATTTCCCCTTCCAGAATCGGAAGCTGCCCTATGTTGTCCACGGAGCAAAACAGAAGAGAGATGGCTGATTATCAAAAGTTAGGCTGTCTCTGGACTTCCCTGGTGGCGCAGTGGTTAAGAACCCACCTGCCAATGTAGGGGACACGGATTTGAGCCCTGGTCCAGGAAGATCCCACATGCCACGGAGCAACTAAGCCTGTGCGCCACATCTACTGAGCCTGCGCTCTACAGCCCGTAAGCCACAACTACTGAGCCCGTGCGCCACAACAACTGAAGCCCGCGCACCTACAGCCCGTGCTCTGCAACAAAAGAAGCCACCGCGATGAGAAGCCCACGCACCACAATGAAAAGTAGCCCCAGCTCGCCGCAACTAGAGAAAGCCCGCGCACAGCAACAAAGACCCAAGGCAACCAAAAATAAATAAAAAAAAAAAATGTTAGGCTGTTTCTGATTCTGGGCTCTGTATCATATTAACCTGCTACTTCCCCCAGATATTCCAAGTCATCCCACCTGTGAGGAATGGCTTGCAGGAGTATTGGGTAGGGGGATAGAGGATGAAAAGTAATCACTGAGGGTCCCTCTGCCATTTCTCTGGTGGACACCTAGCTTCTACTCCTTTCCCTAGACTGTGTGTAACTTGAGGATAGAACACTGAATATTTAGAAAACATTAATCTTCAGGGTCCCCTCATCCTCTTTTCCAAGGATGGTAGTGATCTTTCTCTCAAGACCACTCTCAATATTCTGGACCCTGGAGTAACAGTCACCTTTCGAGAAAAGGAAAGACACATTACAGCTATACTTCTTGGACACATGGGTTTCAGACCACAGGCAGTCCAGATCTCTCTTAATTCCACACTGAATTAAACCATATGTGTTCAGTTATAGTCCAAAGTGTTCTCTGAAGAAAGACATTCAGTCGCTGTAAGATTCTGTAACTGACATCACACACTCTCAACACATTTATTTCTGGGAGGAGTTGCTAAAGTATGGATTTGTCGACTCTGGTGAGGGTACCAGTTGCACGTACCTGGTAATTTCTGCACAAAGGTGTAAACATGAATTCGAGTTCCAGTGCTCCCTGCATCAAACATAATTCCATACAAGGTGCTGGCACTGACATTGATGGGGCACATGGAAGACAGGAAGACACCCTCAAACCAAGTCTGCTGGTCTCTGTGGAAGACAGTGCTGCAAACACAGGACACTACCAGCATGAAAAAGGCTGCCCCCTGGGAAATGGCCATTCTCTTCCAAGACGTAGTGAGTCTTTTGTTACAGAAGCAGTGCTGCTAACACACCTGCAGTGGCTTATAGGACAAAGACACGCAAGGTTAGACCAACTGGCCTCTTTGTTTACACTTGTAAAAGAAGAAACACCCATTACAGAAATCCCACCCCTTTCCCTAAGCTGCTCCTTCTCTATTCCTAATAACCAGCACCACAAGCTAGACCAGGGTGACATAGGCTCTTAGCACCTTTTCTGAAGGGTATCTGGCTGCAAAAGGACATTGGGATTTGAAATATATTTTCCCATGCTCTGCTTTTAATTGTAGGGTGGATCCCACATACTCAAAGGCTCTCTCTGCCACCCTGCTCCTAATGTTGAATCTAATCTTTTTCTTTCCATTTTGACAATTTTGTCTTTAGATCATATACTAACACTTCCTCTCTCTTTCC
>NW_006787038.1:994004-1034074 GCF_000442215.2 Lipotes vexillifer
CTCTCTTTCTTCTTCTTTTCTTTGCTGTACTGCGTGGCTTGCGGGATCTTAGTTCCCTGACCAGGGATCAAACTGGTGCCCCCTGCAGTGGAAGTGTGGAGTCCTAACCACTGGACTACCAGGGAATTCCCTCTTTCTTCTTTTTGACTGATAAACAGAAGCTTCAATTTCTGAATTAAAGTTATAAAGTTATAAAAAAGTTACGAAGTCCCTGGTATTGGGGTGTTCACAGCCTTTAAAAATCAGGCCACCTGTGACAACAATATGGCCAGTGGCTTGCACATTCAACCACATTTTAAGGAAGTAAATCAACTTAATTCAAAAACACTTAACTAGACCATTATGGTTTTTAAAATATCCTTCACGGGTTAGGCCATGTTATCTCCATAAGAACTTGGAGCAGGTGGGCAAATTAAGACAGAAAGGCTCAATGACTTGTTGAAAGTCATAAAGCAGGTCAGTGGTGAGTTATGGCAAGTTACTGCCTGGTATTTCTTAACATGTCCTTAGCAAGACAAAAAACTTATAAGTGCTCAGCACTGTTTGTTCTGGATTTGTGTATCATGGTAGGTTGGGTACAAATGATGCAGAAAACCTAGAATGAGATACATGGAAAAATGTCTCCTGCATAGGCTGTATTTTCTCCCGGTATTAATGAAGAATGCCATATCTATCCTCTAAGATTTAAGGCTTCCTTAATTGCCCTTTACGTACTTTGCTCAAAACAGTTTTGGGTCTTCTGATCCAGCTTTCACCTCTGAACTTCTCCTTGTGTGAGTCACAGCTACTAGTTAAACAAGATCTAATTCCAAAGTCCCCATTCCCAGTCCACAAATCTCTAACAGAATACTTGGTATATCTGGAGTACAGATTGAGGATCCTTAATCATTCTCAGGTTTGTTGATCTCCCAGGGTTCATTTTATCAAAATGCCTCCCTTCCCAGGTGACATATCATATAAAATAAAGCTAATTAAAGTTAATTGCATTTGGAATGTAAAACTACTTAAAATAACTAGAGTTGTTCTGAAGTACCTCAAAGGCAGAGTCAGAATTATCAGTTTGAGCACTCTTCAAGGCTGAACTTCTGTCCTTAAGAATGAGAGCTACTGGCTAAGGAAAGGAAAACTCAGAATCTCAAACAAAGGAAGCTCATCTCAGGAAATCAACCACTGTAACAGGGCAGCTGCTTGGCCGGATTCATACTCACATCTTAAATCACTCCCTTTGGTGGATTCTTCTTTTACAGCAACTAGGCTGGTCATGTAGATCAATCTAAAGAACTGAAAAAAACAACCTTTCAGATTCTGAATATTAACAGATCATTGCCTTGTTCAAAGCTCAAACCATATTCCACATTCTCAGGAAGTGTATCTAGGGGCTCTGCAGCCACCAGCCTGCTTCCATCACTATGACTGATTCCACATCAACTTCTTCAGGGCTCACTCATATTTTCTCTATTATTGTGGTTTCTGAAAAGAAACTGCTCCAGCTTCTGTTTCCATTAAGCAAACATTTGTTTTCTTCCAAAAGAAATCTCAAGGAGAAAAAAAAATGCATAATAGGTATCTGTTTTCATGAAGTGAAAACTGCAGAGGCATACCAGGTGTTCAGTGTAAACTAAACAGTAGATTTTAGAAAGAGCAAAGGATGAACACATAAAACGCACCTTCTGCTCTCAACCCTTACCTTCTAACACCACTTCCAATCTCATTTTTCTTTAAGATTAGCTACTTTAAGGATGGTGTTAGAAAGGCTTACAACTTGGAGCACATATAATGGTGCACTATTTTACATGACACAGCCTACAAGGCTTGCTCAAACGCCCCCTTCTCAGAGAGTCCTTCCTTGTCTACTATATTTAACATCGCAATCCACCTGGTCACATGTACATCTTCTACCTTCCTTCCCTGTTTATTTTTCTCCACAGCACTTCTCACCTTCTAATACACTATATAATTTAATACTGGCACATAGCAGGTGTTGAATATATACCCTGAAGGGATGAACAGTGATCCAGTGACTCAGGGACTGTATCTCATCCATTTAATAAGAATATAATAGCTGACTTCCTTCCAAAAGGAGATTAACTACCCACCCATGGGAAGATCATGATTCCAAACTTCAAAGGATGGATTGTTTCTCCCAATGTGTTAATTATTTACAAAGTTTTATACGTTACTCAAAATAATGTACATAGACTGGAGAGTATATATTAGTATATTTAAATCCACTGCTTTCAGAATTGGTCTTCTCAATCTCTCTGGCTATCTCCTTATTCACCGCCAACAAAGCCCTCTCTTCAATTCTTTAGAGACTTTGGTGCCAGCTAGGGTTTGTCACTATGCCCGTCTTCTTCTAAGGTCTTTTCAGTGCATCTTTGTCTCTGTCGTAAACACCAGTCCTTCCCCCTCAGCCTCCCCAGAGCATCACACTCTGGATTTCCTTCTTCCATGTCACCCAGAGCTTGAGTCCACAATCCCACAGGACGCGGGCCCCACCTGTGTGCTCACCTGCTCACGCCTGCCCGATCTCTGTGAATCCTTGCTTTCACTGTTGGTTGCCTTTTGCTCTTTGCTCCTATTTCAGCCTTTCTGAATCAAGCTAGCTTCGTGAATCACATTCACCTTTGTGCTAGTTTGCAACTAACACATGGCATTCTGCTAACTCACTCCCTTCTGTATCCTTCATTCCTCCCTTATCCACCTTTCTTCTGAATATACATGATTGTCTGGTTCATCTACTTTTATAATAGTTAAGTGCCAACTGGCAGAATTACTGCCTATAGGGCTGAAGTTGATGAGGAACTGAATTCTGTGTGGTTTTTACACAGGAGTTATAATGAATGTTTTTACAACATTATTTAATAATGCTATGTTTACAATTAAAAATATATAACCATGTAAGAATATTATTGATTCATGTTTTTACAACATTAGCCCAATAGTAGAGAAGTGAACAGCACTCCTCAATAGCTTCCATCCTTGCGATGAACTTAGAAGGCTGGCATTGTCTAATTAATAAGCATCACTGAGTTTCTAATATATACCAGACACTGTGCTAGCTTCTAGATACAAAAGAGAATTCAACTATAGGCCCAGCTCTTGAGATCTCAGCTTACTAGAAGAAACAGACAAACCAACAGCTATATGTACTGTGGCCAGGTCTCTGATACAACTATGCACAGGGTATGACAGCAATGGACATAAGGGACAAGTAACTCATCTTAGAAGGAGAAGGATGGAGGTGGAAGGGAGTGGGAGGCTTTTTAAGGGACAAGAGGCATAACCTGAGTCCTGAATCGGAGACAGGATTTACCCTGGGGAGTGACACAGGAGAACCTTGAGAACTTCAAATATTAAGAGTTCAGTATGGCTGGAACCAGAATAAAGAGGACAGGTGTGAGAAACCATTGTTCTGGAGGCATCAAATCAGATTTCCAAATGAGTGGACTCGTTTCCCTTATACAGTTCCATGGTGACACCTGACAGTTATTTATGGCTTTCTAGTCCCTCCTTAAGCAAATATCTATATTGATTGACCTGAATAAAATGACAGTATTTCCCAACAGTGTAAAATAATGGAATGAGAGAGGTGACTAGAAAGGTCTACCAAAACGTCTGAAAACACTGAAATGTAAAAGCTCCCACTCCCAATTCTTCTGAGTTCCACAGCATAGGTGGCTTTAACAAAGTTAAAAATTAAACATAAAGCAAGTTTAAAGTGTAACTAGAATGAAAATTTTAAACAATAAGCTGAACCATGGGAATGGATTAGCCAAAACACCCAGAGCATAAGTTAGCCAAGCAAAGTAAAACCAAGGTGGGAATAATAAGGTAAGTCTGAGACACATTTCAGCACGGTAAGCAATGCCTCATTTGAGGATGTAACTTAGAACTTACATACCTGATACCAAGGGCCAGAGCCCTGGAACACTTTGCTATTTGAAGGGTGTAGAGGTGAAGGTACATAATATCTTTTGTATTTCTAAAGCCAAGTACTGAGCGGGGAACATGTCAGACATCAGGAAATACATCCTAAATGGACTTAGTACAATTGGGCTAACGGTATCTGCAGACAGGTGCGCTGGGGCAGGGAGCACCCTCTTTCCCAGTGTCTTACTATGGCTATGTATCACATCCACAATTCCCATTTCCCCTCCAAAGCAGCCTATAGGAGCGCTACTCTAGAAGTCTATTTATTCACATATTCATTCGTTCATTTAGCCATTCCAGAAATTATCAATTGCCTAGTGCTACTTATAAGTATAGCAGGCAAAGATGAATCATCTTAGACCTGCCCTTTAAGAGACTACTATAGGGCTTCCCTGGTGGTGCAGTGGTTAACAATCCACCTGCCACGGCTTCCCTGGTGGCGCAGTGGTTGAGAGTTCGCCTGCCGATGCAGGGGACACGGGTTTGTGTCCCGGTCCGGGAAGATCCCACATGCCGCGGAGCGGCTAGGCCCGTGAGCCATGGCTGTTGAGCCTGCGCGTCCGGAGCCTGTGCTCCGCAACGGGAGAGGCCACGACAGTGAGAGGCCCGCGTACCGCAAAAAAAACACAAAAAACAAAAAACAATCCACCTGCCAATGCAGGGGACCTGGGTTCGAGCCCTGGTCCGGGAAGATCCCACATGCTGTGGAGCAACTAAGCCCGTGTGCCACAACTACTGAGCCTGTGCTCTAGAGGCCGTGAGCCACAACTACTGAAGCCCGTGCGCCTAGAGCCCGTGCTCTGCAACAAGAGAAGCCACCACAATGAGAAGCCTGCACACCGCAGCGAAGAGTAGCCCCCGCTCATCGCAACTGAAGAAAGCCTGCGTGCAGCAACGAAGACCCAATGCAGACAAAAATAAATTAATTAATTAATTAAAAAAAAGAGAGACTACAGTAAACAGGAAAAAAATACATGTCCATTTAATTACCTTTGTAAAGTTAAAATGTGACAAGTACCACGGTTCCATGCTCTGAGATTTCAAAGCAAGGAGAGATTACTTCCAGCTGGGATGATCAGAGAAGACCGAGAGATTACTTCCAGCTGGGATGATCAGAGAAGACCTTGTGAAAGCGGTGGCATTTGAGGAGGGTACTGAAGAGGGGAACTAGGGACAGGAGCGGAGCGCTTTTCAGGAAAAAGAAATAATATGAATCAAGACACGGATGCAGAAAGGGGATGGGGGAACCCCAAGGGATAGTAAACAGAGCAGTTTGACTAATTGTAGTAGAAAATAAAACTGTAAAGGCAAACTGAGGTCAGATAGTACAACACACCAAATATTCAGCTAAGGAATTTAGACTTGACTTTGCAGGCGATGGGAAGCCACTGGAAATTTTGAGCAAGGGAGTGTCACAAATATGAATCTGGCAGTTACATGTAAGAAGGATTAGGGTGGGGAGCCTTGGTAGGTTCCACTCACTTTTCTAATTCTACAAGTGTTTACTGGTGCCTACGAAGTACTAGGTGCCAGAGAATGAAAGGTGAATAAACAGACTTTTTAATTCAAGACGCTCAGAGTGTGGCAGAGGTGACAGATACATATGCAAATAACCACATCTTTTAAAGTTAATAACAAAAATGCTAAAGGAGCCCAAAGCACAGATGACTAACTCTACCTACAGGATATGGAAAGGCATTGAGATGACATTTAAACTGATTATGAAAAATGAGCATAAGTACCTACATAAATAATAAGAGACATGCGTACAAAGAGCAGAGGGACTATGAAAAGATGAAAACAGATAGCAGGGAAGCTATGGAGAGTCTGATTTCATTTTTAAATTTCCTCAAGAATTTTCTGTCATATGGATTTGAGAAACAAAATGAAAACAAAAAAATAGAAGATTAGAGGGGAAGAGGTAGAAGAAGGTTAGCATTTAATGCCGAGGAAAGACTGTGGCCAAAGGAAAACAATCTGAGGTAATAATAATAATAGCAGCTATTGTTTATTGAGATCTTAATATCTGCCAAGCACTATGTGAAGTATTTTTCATGGATTATCTCATTTAATCTCACAATACCACCCTATTATTAACATCCCCATTCTAGAAATAAGAAAACTGAGGCTTAAGTAATTTAAGACCACACAGTAGATAAGTGATAAGAGCCAGAAACCAAACCCAGATGGACTAATTCCAAACCCCACAGTTTTAACTGCTAGGTCACAGGAAAGGTCAGCCAGTGTGGTACTAGGGAAAGGTAGCTATGGGGGTGGGGAAGACAGTGCAGAGCAGAGAAAGATGGTCAAAGACTGGCATCAGATGTGAAAGTCTTACAGTAGCTTGATCTCTTTCCTGTGCATGACCAGGATCTGTTCTGATCTGTTTCCTGCTGGTCTACCTTTATTACAGTTCCAGAATCTGACCATTTCTGACCACTTCCACCACCACTGCCTTGGCCGGAGCCGCCATCATCTGTCATATGATTTACTCTAATATTGTCCTAACAGATCTCTCCTTTTACCCTGACTCCCCTAGAGTCTATCTTTAACAAGCAACTAAAGTCATCCTTTAAAATATAAGTTAGAGCATGTCTCTCTCTGCAAAGTCCAACAATGACTTCCCATTTCCCTCAGAGAAGCAAGGTCCAAACAATAGCCTTCACGGATCCACCTGCTCTGCCTCCTACCCCATTACCTCTCTGACCTCATCTACTAACAGTTTTCACCTCATTCACCCCACCCACACTCTGTGCTTAAACGTCACACATGCTCCTGCCTTATGGCCTTTGCTCTAGCTGTCCCCACTGTCTGGAACAATCTTTTCCCATATATCCACGTGATGAATTCCTGCAACTCCTTCGAATCATTGTTCAGATGCCGCTTCCGTATAGGGGCCTATCTTTACTACTCTAAGCACTCTCCCTCACTCTCCCCTACCTCCATCTGCTTTCTCAATCCCCCTTACACTGGTCTACTTTTTTTCTCCACACCACTTATCAATTCTAACATACTACAGAGATTATTTACTATGCTTACTATCTGCGTTTCTCTGATAGAATATAAGCTCCTTGAGAGCAGAAATCTTTTTTTGTTTTGATGTAGCCCAAGCACCTAGAAGAGTGTCCATCCAGTAACGTGCTCAATGAGAAGTGACAATAGGAATAAAGCGCAAAGTGACATAAAAAGGGAGAATACTTTCATAGTTAAATTTTTAAGAGAGAATGATTAATGAATACCTATTCAATTTGTTTTAGGAGAAGCTATAATTTTCTTTTTCTGAATCTATTAGTTCTATAGCTAAATTCAATCTCTCTAACCAAACACATTCAACTGTTAAAACTGTGATAAAAGTGATTTTCCAAAAAAAATCTAAAAGATAGTAAACACTGTTTACATTGTCCAAATTCTCTTCTACATATCAAACCAATAAATATTTTAGGATACTGTATCTTAGTTATCTATTGCTGCACAACAAATAACCCCCAAACTTAGTTGCTTAGAATGACAATAAACATTTATTATCTCATAGTTTCTAGTTCAGGAATTTGGGAGTGGCTTAATTTGACAGTTCTGGCTCAGGGTCTCTCATGATACTGTAGTCAAGATGCAGGCTGGGGCTGCAGTCATCTGAAGGCTCGGATAAGGCTGAGGACCCATCTCCAAGATGGCTCACTCAATGGTTGGCAAGCTGATCTTGGCTGTCGGAAAAAAGTCTCAGTTGCTTCCCACATAGACTCTCTATAGAGCCTTAAATGTCTTCACAATGTGCTGGCTGGCTTCCTCCAGAGTGGGCAATCCAAGAGAGAGCAATGCAGAAGCAGCAATGCTTTGTATGACCCTTCAGGTCATACACTATCATTTTCCCCATATTCCATTGGTCATACAGACCAATGCTGATGAAATGTGCAAGAGGACTACACAAGGGCACAAATACTAGGAGGTGAGGATCAATGGGGCCATCTTGGAGGCTGGCTACTGCGTTATAACCAGTATTTGTATAGTATTTTGTATTCAGCTTTTTCTTTCCAGTTTATATATATCCCTATTAACACAACTTACATACTTCTTGCTTTAGAAACTATGTTATTCCAATGATATTAACTCTTTTTTATAAATTTATTTATTTATTTATTTATGTTTTATTTTTGGCTGCGTTGGGTCTTCATTGCTGTGTGTGGGCTTTCTCTAGTTGCGGCAAGCAGGGGCTACTCTTCATTGTGGTGTACAGGCTTCTTATTACGGTGGATTCTCTTTGTGGCACAGCACAGGCTCTAGGCGTGCAGGCTTCAGGAGTTGTGGCTCACGGGTTCTAGAGCGCAGGCTCAGTAGTTGTGGCACATGAGGTTAGTTGCTCCGCGGCATGTGGGATCTTCCCGGACCAGGGCTCGAACCCATGTTCCCTGCATTGGCAGGCGGATTCTTAACCACTGTGCCACCAGGGACGTCCCTCCAATAATATTAACTCTTAAAAATTAAAAATGTCATGGACTTTTAACTGCTCTGAAAATATCACATCCCACCACTTGAAGCCATTCATTTTTTCTGTCACAGTCCCAATATTTTACTTAAGGAAAAGAATTAAAGTCAGAAAAACTACAATTCAAACAATGTCCTGCTTGTTTCTAAGAGTGAAAATGAGTTTAAATACTTCAAATAAAAGTCAGATAATTTTAGAAAAGAGTAGGAAGAAAAGAAGTGAGTCATTACAGATTACAGACATCAGTTAATAACTGAATAATAAAAATTAAATACTAAATCAAGGAAGATACAGAGTGAAAATATATTAACAGAATAGCAACTTTCTTCATGCTACATACAGAAGAAAAATTCTAATACAATGGTAGTATTAATAATTAATACTTAGGAATCTGACTGCCAATGCAGGGGACACGGGTTCGAGCCCTGGTCTGGGAAGATCCCACATGCCGTGGAGCAACTAAGTCTGTGCGCCACAACTACTGAGCCTGCGCTCTAGAGCCTGTGAACCACAACTACTGAGCCCGCATGCCTAGAGCCTGTGCTCCACAACGAAGAGAAGCCACCACAATGAGAAGCCTGCACACCGCAACAAAGAGTAGCCCCCGCTTGCTGCAACTAGAGAAAGCCCGCGCACAGCAACGAAGACCCAAAGCAGCCAATAAATAAATAAATAAAAATAATTAATACTTAGGTACTGAAGAGATATTTGGTAGAAAGGGATAAGACTGACAACTGGCACAGATTTGAAAACCACTGAAAAATTTTATAACAAGCATTTTTCAAATATTAACTAGATAAAAAAAGGTTTATTAAAAAAACCAACTTTTATTAGATTGTTGCCAAGGAGCTATAATAAGACCTGTGAGCATGGAAACTACAGGGGAGAGATAGAACAGGAAAAAGAATTTCCCAATAATATGAGTTGTCTCATGTTGGTGGGGAGAGGAGAATTCTTGCCCCAAGGGCTCAGCCCAAATCTGATCACATTGTCCAAGTGGATTCACAAGTCAGAAGGCTGGTTGCATGAGATTTCTTTCAAGGTTCCTTCAACACTAAGATCAAATACTCTCTCAATAAAGGAATTGGAATTGGTAGTTACCAACAAATATAAACAGATTACTTCTTTCAGTACTTTATTCCACTTTAATAAAAACATCATTAGACATATGTCAAGAAGGCCCACTCTGTACAATGAACCACCAGAGTCTTATACTGAAATGAGGTCACACAGTGCGTGATTTCATTGTTGTTTCAGGCTTGACTTAGCTACAATAATCACCGCATAAGGAAAGCTGTTGCTACTGCTGCCTCACTTTCCTCACAAGTCACAAGGCCTTTTCTTCCCTATTCATTAAAAGTAGAAAGTCCTTTAGGTAAGAAGATACTATTAATCAGGAGGGGATTAATATTGCCCCAATGAGCAAATATAATGAAAATCTAAGGTGATAAACTATCTCTGCCTCCAAACCCATATTCACCATGGGAGGCACTTATTTGCAGAAGAGGAATTGCAAGGATCAGTGCCATGTGTCACTGTTTATACCGGAGTTTGTGAGAAGAGAAGTGAAAACATATTTTCCCTTTCTTGTTATCAACTGAAAAACAGCTACTCCTTCAAACATGTTGAATCAGTATGAAAAACTTGAGAAAGGCAAATATTACAATGATACCTCATGTATAAAGCAAGGAATAGGGGTGCCATATAAGTACATTCCCTCAAATGTGTCTTTTTTAAAAAACATTTATTTATTTATTTATTTAGGCTGCACCAGGTCTTAGTTGCGGCACACAGGATCTTCATTGCTGCACGTGGGATATTTTAGTTGAGGCACGTGGACTCTTAGTTGCTGCGTGTATGTGGGATCTAGTTCCCCGACCAGGGGTCAAACCTGGGCCCCCTGCATTGGGAGCGCCGAGTCTTACCCACTGGATCACCAGGGAAGTCCCTCAAATATGTCTTTACAATATTTCTTCTCTAAATACTATAACATTTTTATTTTAATAGTGTTTGGTAAAAATGTTTCTAAAGTGACATTTTATTTATGGTTCAGAGTTATGATTATAATCATCAGCTATATTTTTCTGTAAACTTGGGATGCCTTCAGGGACTATAGGTCTGTAGGACTGTTTGTCCTTCTGCCAACTAATAGTCACAGATTGCTATTTTTCCTTGACATCATACTATCTGTTATCGCTGATCAGTGTTGTCATGTGCCTGACTCCTTCAATAAGCTGCCATCATCTAATTTTAAAAAATCTTTTATGGGATATGAACCGGAGAGCCATAATCATTAGACTTTTATGTCAACTTACACAAATGAGGGCCTCTCCAACAAATAAGGGTTGTGGAATCTGTGACAGCTTTTACTGGCTCATTGATCCCTTTCCATTTACTATGAGCTCTCAGCTAGGAATAAGAAAGCATAAATCTGACCTATGGAAAAGTAGGGTATTACTTTATATAGGTTACTTACCAATATCTTCTTTTCCTTCTAGGCTTTCCGCTTTGTTTCCTTCAATTAATGTATCACTTTTTCAACCTACAGAAGATGGACATGGATACTCATAAGACCAAAGTTCTCTTTTTTTTTTTTTTTTTTTTTTTTCTTGCGTTATGCGGGCCTCTCACTGTTGTGGCCTCTCCCATTTGCGGAGCACAGGCTCCGGACGCGCAGGCTCAGTGGCCATGGCTCACGGGCCCAGCCGCTCCGCGGCATGTGGGATCTTCCCGAAACGGGGCACGAACCCGCGTCTCCTGCATCGGCAGGCGGACTCTCAAGCACTGCGCCACCAGGGAAGCCCCCCAAAGTTCTCTTTTTTTCTCTCTTGTCAGTATGCCTATTTTTGATTCAGTTATCTCTTTTTGCATTTCTGTTTCCAATCTATTCAGGAAAGCAGATCACCAAGTTAATCTCCTGACTTGTAGTCTAGTACTCTTGGGCTCTCTCTCCTCTTTCACAATTTCTTTTCAAACTACAACTGCAGCCATTCTAATAAAATCACTCGTTTACAAAATCAGTAATAACAAGGCGAGGTGAGGCACACTCCCTCTGAAAGCTAGAGTACATTACTGTGTAAATGTATGTGTGCACATGTATTGGGGGGTAGTGATTAAAGAGCTAATCCATAAACAAAGTACATAAGTTTATGCACTTTGTGAGGTTTTTGGCTGTGAAGAACTCAAATACCAGTTGTGTGTTCCACAATGTGATCGAGAGTGGTACTATTACATAATGAGTATGTGGTTAAAAGGGACTAAGCCAATCCCAGTCCTAGGTATATATCCACAAGATTAAAAACAGGGACTGAAATAGATATTTCTATACCAATGTTCACTGCAGCATTATTCACAACAGACGTGGAAAAAGCCCAAGTGTCCATCAACAGATGCACAGATAAACAATACAGTATACACAAATACAATGGAATATTCTTTAGCTACAAAAAAGAAGTTCTGATACATGCTACGACACTGATGAACCTTGAAAATGTTATGCTAAGACACATACAAAAAATATGATTCCACTTACATGAAATATCTAGAATAAGCAAATTCACAGAGACAGAAGTAGATTAGAGTTTACCAGGGGTTGGGATGAGGGGAGAATGGAAGTTATTGCTTAACAGGTCCACAGTTTTTGTTTGGGGTGATGAAAAAGTTTTGCAAATAGATAGTAGTGACAGTTGTACAACACTGAGTATATAATTAATACCACTGAATTGTATACTTAGAATGGTTAAAATGACAATTTTTATGTTATATATATTTTACCACAGTTAAAAAAACTTTTTTCTTTAAAAGCAGAGGGAACCAAGCACTGCAAACATAAGATCATAAGAGGAAAAACTTTGGCTACTATCTCAACAGAGCAACAGTTATGACAATGTTCATCCCTGAACCACCTCATGAGCCAAGTATGACTTAAATTCTGAAGGGTGGTACTGATACTCAGAAAATGTCTTTGAGCATCTGAGTTTATATAGTATCTTCTATTCTCCCAGAAAGAGAAAGTTAAACTTACCAATGCAACATAAACTTGAAAATTATACATTTAAGAGAGGATGTGAACAATGTTATAAATTCTAACTATAGGGCCTCCAAAGCAAACATTTTCAAGAAAGGTCTTCTTACATTTTGTTTACAACTTCAATGCTTCTCCAGGTATTCCCTTGGTATTCTAGGATGGAATGAGTGGTATCTACCCCTAAGCATGCAATCTTGCCAACATTTCTATTAAATTTTCCTTTTAAAAACACTTATATTGTGTACATGCTAATACACTGAACTCAAAACAAGAGACACCTCAAACTGGCATCTCCAAACATCTCCCTTCCTCCATGCCCCCACCCCATACAGAGAGGGTTAAATGGATTCTCTAATTTCCTGTCTTTGTTAATGGCACCACAAACTTCCTAATTCACAACTAAAATCTTCATCATCTTTGAATTCTCCTCTCTCATGCCCAATCTTTTATCAAGGATTGATGATTTTTGCTTTGCAATATCTTTCCCATCTCCTTCTTCCCTCCTAGCTTCTTGCTGATATCTAAAGTCTGGCCTTTATTACTTCAGACTTGGACTGCTATGGCCTCTTAACTGGTCTTCCAGTCACCAATGCCTCTCTTCTCAAACCCATATGCTACTGTCTTCCTAAATACTACTTTCATCGTTTTCTCACTAGACTGTAACCCATATCATGGCAGGGATTCATTTATCTTTGAGAACATTGCATAACCAGGCATATGCGATGGTTAGTTAATTCATCAATGTTTGTTGAATGAATTAATGAATATATAAGTCACATCACTTTCCTTCTGAAAACTTTCATCAATTTCCCACTGTCCATAACAGAAGTTATAAACTCAAATACTGAAATACCTACTGGGGCAGGCAGAAAATGTAAATAAGTAAAGGTGTGTGTAATCAACAGGAAGTTGTGGGGACTGTGTAAAATGGAAAGCACATGTCCCATCTTGTCCCATCTAAAGGGTAAGTTGCTTGCTGTTCCCACAAATTGCTGCCATGATGAAATACAGGCTCAGTATTGCCAGGTCTTCTGATTTTTGAAAATAAGCTAAAAGCACAGATTTCTATGTAGAATCTGGTTTTTAAAATAGTGGCAACTAATTCCATTAAAAAAACAAAAAATAAAAACAAAACTCAAAAAACCACCATGCAGGCCAAACAAAACATATCTATGGGCCAAATCCAGGTCTCAAGTTTCAAGTTGGTGACTCTGCTCTGTAGGATTAAAAGATAAACTTCTTGCCTAACATTCTAAGTCCTTCTAAGTCCCAGGCTACCTTAACCAAAGTTTTTTGCCCACTACTTTCATACAAGAACCCTTTGCTCTAAGCACACATCAGAGCCACCTGGAGGGCTTGTTAAAACATGGATTGCTGGGGGACTTCCCTGGTGGTCCAGTGGCTAAGACTCTGCACTCCCAATGCAGGGGTCCTGGGTTCAATCCCTGGTCAGGGAACTAGATCCCACATGCTGCCAAGTAAAGATTCTGCACACCGCAACGAAGATCCCACGTGCTGCAACTAAGACCCAGCACAGCCAAATAAATAAATAAATATTTAAAAACAACAAAAGCAACCAAAAAACATAGATTGCTGGGCTTCACTGTCAGCATTTCCAATTCAATAGGTCTCAAGTTGGGACTGAGAATCTGCATTTCTAACAAGTTACCAGATGATGCTGATACTACTGGTGCGTGGACCACACTTCGGGAACCGTTGCTCTAGTTAAATTACTCCTTGTCTCAAGCACACGTGATTTTGCTCATTTGTTCAACCTTCCCAGAAAGCCTTCCCTTTTACTTTCAGCCTACCTCCTCCTGTAAACTTTCTGACAGTCTTTCATGCCTCCAAATTCCTGTAGCACTTAGGGTCCATACCATTTCCACTTTATCCATCACTGCTTGGTGAATTTTATTGTTAACTGTGCATAGCTTCCAATGGGGAAGCTATGTGTATTGTATATTCTCAGAGGTCAATGTCCAGGTCAGCACCTTATACACCTGACTGTAAGCCACTTGAAGGCAGGGCCCTGTCTTGCCTCCCACTGTACCCCTCAAGCTATCAGAGCTTGGTATTCAGTTGGTACTGTACCTACTAAACATTTCTTAAATGAATGAACATTGGACAGATCCATGAAATGAAAAGTGCAGATAAGCAGGCTTGAAATTTGGGTATATAACTTTTTTTTCTATAATTTATTTATTTATTATTTATTTGGCTGCATCGGGTCTTAGTTGCAGCACACAGGATCTTTGCTGCAGCGCAGGCTCTTCGTTGCAGCATGCGGGATTCTCTCTAGTTACGGCACAGGGTCTCCAGAGCATGTGGGCTCAGTGGCTGTGGCGCATGGGCTTAGCTGCCTTGCAGCACGTGGGATCTTAGTTCCCCGACCAATCCCCTGCATTGGAATGCAGATTCTTAACCACTGGAACACCAGCGAAGTTCCGGTATATAACTTTTCTTAAAGAACTGACTTTAAGGGGGGGAAAGCGGTGGGGGGGGGGGGGGATGAATTGGGAGATTGGGATTGACATGTATACACTGATATGTATAAAATGGATGACTAATAAGAACCTGCTGTAGAAAAATATAAATTAAATAAAAATTTAAAAAACCCACCTGACTTTAAGTCCTGTGTAATGGTTTTGTCAGAAAGGACAACTAATAAAAATTGAATATTTTGCAAATAAATTGCCAATAGACAATAATCTGTGGTAACAGATTCTGTATATAAGTACAACAGTGAATGTCAAAATGATTTGAAAATTTATAAGATTATATCCTTTATCTCCAGGATTCCTTATCCTCTGTAGGGATGTGAACTAGTCATTATATTGTTAGGGGAAACACTGACTGAAACCGCCCACCCTGGCCAGGCACCACAGTAAGCATTTGCATGAGTTATCTTGCGACAGGAGGTCCTGGTAAGGAATGCAGAACTAACAAACCACCACAAACTGGAAGAATTCGGGAAAGGTCAAAAGAGAGGAGACATGAGTCCATATGTCCTACCAACCTCCCAGAATCCTCCTCACTGGAATCCATCTTGGCTGAGTGATGCGTGTGCCACCAGGAAGGACGCTGAGTCAGAGTGATTGGCCAGAGACAACCCAGAAACTAACCCCATTATCATAAAACCTGAGACTGCGAGCCACATGGCACAGCAGTTTTCCTGGGTCCCCTTACCCTCCTGCTCTCCACCCGGGTGCCCCTTCCAAATAAATCTCTTGCTTTGGCAGCACGTGTGTCTCCTCAGACAATTCATTTCTGAGTGTTAGACAAGAGCCCACTCTCGGGCCCTGGAAGGCGTCCCCCTTCCTGCAACAATATCACAAGATGATAGCTATTTAATAGAATTCTATATTTGTACCACATGTAATGAAAAAGTAGGATGAAAGTAACTCTCCATGATATTCAGAAATATTGATCATATGACAATAAATGCATCCAAGATTCTAAAGGGTGTGTGAAAACAAAACCAAAAACTGTTCACCTGGTCTCTTCTACTTATAAAACAGCATCAGCTATCAGGCAACTTCAAGGATGCTTTATGAGTAGAACCTCGGTCTCCAAGCTAAACCAGAATAAAGCCACAGATGACTTTAGAGAGTAAACCCAATTCTGGAACTACTGGAAGAAAAAATTAGAAATAATATGTATTTTGAGATATAATCCTAAGTTCTTATTTGGCTTTTTGAGCAACTCCACACTTGATGGTATTATAGTCAATGGGACAAGAGAAAAGTTAACATCTTTTGGCAAAGACAGAAAATCCAATTCAGGAAAACAAAACAAAACCAACCCAGGAGCAAATGAAGTACATTTACAGCTTTAGAACTACCATGAGACCCAGCAATCCCACTACTGGGCATGTACCCTGAGAAAACCAGAATTCAAAAAGAGTCATGTACCAAAATGTTCATTGCAGCTCTATTTACAATAGCCAGGACATGGAAGCAACCTAAGTGTCCATCGACAGATGGATGGATAAAGAAGATGTGGCACATATATACAATGGAATATTACTCAGCCATAAAAAGAAATGAAATTGAGTTATTTGTAGTGAGGTGGATGGACCTAGAGTCTGTCATACAGAGTGAAGTAAGTCAGAAAGAGAAAAACAAATACCGTATGCTAACACATATGTATGGAATCTAAAAAACAAACAAACAAAATAGTCTTGAAGAACCTAGGGGCAAGACGGGAATAAAGACACAGACCTACTAGAGAATGGACTTGAGGATATGGGGAGGGGGAAGGGTAAGCTGGGCCAAAATGAGAGAGTGGCATGGACATATATACACTACCAAACGTAAAATAGATAGCTAGTGGGAAGCAGCCACATAGCACAGGGAGATCAGCTCGGTGGTTTGTGACCACCTAGAAGTGGGGGATAGGGAAGGTGGGAGGGAGGGAGATGCAAAACGGAAGAGATATGGGGACATATGTATATGCATAACCGATTCACTTTGTTATAAAGCAGAAACTAACACACCATTGTAAAGCAATTACACTCCAATAAAGATGTTAAAAAGAAAAAAAGATAGCAGAGATGTAACCTCACATCCAGATACTTGCCCTACCTACCAGGACCATAATGATCTTGTCTGCATGAGGATTCAGCCGAGACACTCCACATTTCTATGCTGACCAGGAACCATGCAAACTGGGCAAAAAAAGAATTACAAAACCAAGTCAACAAAACAAGTGCTTATCCCAAGTTTTAAACGCATTAGCATTCTAAACAATAAAACAAAGCATGGGATTTCCCTGGTGGCACAGTGGTTAAGAATCCGCCTGCCAATGCAGGGGACATGGGTTCAAGCCCTGGTTGGGGAAGATCTCACATGCTGCAGAGTAACTAAGCCTGTGCGCCACAACTACTGAGCCTGAGCTCTAGAGCCCGTGCTCTGCAACGAGAAGCCACCACAGTGAGAAGCCCACAAACCACAAGGAAGAGAAGCCCCCGCTCGCCACAACTAGAGAAAGCCCGCACACAGCAAGGAAGCCCTAACACAGCCAAAAATAAATAAATAATTAATTAATTAAATAAAACAAAGCAAATCTATTCAGCGAAATAAACTTCATAGTAAAACTACCTACAAGAAAGTATGAAAGGAACTGCTACCAGATAAATTGCTAAATAGCAACTTCCTACTCTACTATCTGTACCATTGGATGTTTTTTGCGAACATATGACTGAATAATAACATCCAGTTCTTTGGCAGAGATGTGAAGGTTCAGAAGACTAGAGATTCTAGACCTACAACTACTACAGTGTGAATCTGGGCAATTCTCTTAGTCATATTCAAGCTACAACAGCTTTAACTACAAAATCAAACTTAAAGTCAATAAAAATATGCTGTATAATAAAATAACTATGATGTACATGTAAGTAAAGTATTATGCATATATATTAAGAAATAATCTTGTTACAGTCAAATTTTCATGTTTATAAATGAGTCTAAAGACAACAAAAGTTTTGGACTGACTTTCATATTCACAGTAACCAATTTTTTAGAATGAATTCCAAATGTCAAGCCTCTGACAGATGCCCTACCCTCTCTTTTCTGCATGTTCAGAACCTTAGACACATAAAATCAATAACTTTATAGCTTCTATATGAGAATAAACCCCTTCAATGTATGATAATTCCACCATGGGCTCAAGGAAATGTGACATGCAAATAGAGGGGGGGAAAGCACCAGGAAGAGGGTAAGCCACTATCATGCAAGCAGATGGTATGGCTAAAAAGATTTCCAGCGCTCATTAATATTAACACCAATCAGCATGTTCCCCCTAACCACTGAATTCAGAAACAGAAACGGCGTAAGTGGAAAAAAAAAGGTGTGTGTGTGGGGGTTGCATCAGAGACCTCTGGAAAGGGTGTAGGGATTAAGTTCTCCTTAGCGAAATGGAGAAGGAAGATGTACAATGAAGTTTTTAAAGGAATTTAAAATTCAATTTGAAAGGGAGAATAACGCACAGCAGAGCTTCAATCACAAGTTTTCTAACTGTTGTCCCGGCACCTAGAATTCCCTGTCTTCCTCAGTGACTCCCGGACTAACTCACTGAATGAAGGCAGAAGCACAGAGCTCCTCCTCCAAAAAAAGGCGAACAGTACCTTTCAGTACTACTCCTTTTCACTGGCGTGCTGGAGGGGCGGGCGGAGGGGGGCACCAAACCAAACCCATAACGCACCAAAATGCATGAGCTTTCAACTTTACGCGACTCGCAGAAAAAAAGAAGGCTGCGAACGCGAGCTTATTAGCAAATGGGAATCCGGGGCTGGCCCTGGGAGGTCAGCGCCGGCCCCGACAGTACAGAACGGGACCGAGGGCCTGACCCCAGCACACTCCTCTTCAAGGACTCTCCTCGAGGCCCCGGAGCCTCTCCCAACCCAGGGGGCAGCCCTTCTCTCCCCGCCAGGCTCTCAGACGCCAGCAGGCGAGGCCCGCCTCACCCCCAGCCCCCCTCAGAGGAGTCCTCAACTGCCTCACCAAAAAATGTTTGGCCTGGGAAGCCCGTTGGCTGCGCCATCCCTTACAGAATTAGCAAGAGTTAAAAGCCAGGAGAGGGAGAAGGAAACCCAAAGAGTCGGGGGCAGCTTCGGGAGAGGCGGAGCAGGGACGAGAGTGAGGCTGCCACGGTCACGGTGGCTGCAGCGCGAGGGAAGGAGAGGACGCACGGGCGAGACGCGAAACGCTGCAAACCCGGCGAGAGCGACGCTCTGACGACCGCGGCGCGCCGGCCGGACCCGCCGCGAAGCCAAGCCTCCTTAGCAGAGAGCGCCCCCACCGTCGCGCAGCCTCCCGGGGCTGGCCCCTCCGGCCTTCCAGCCCGCCCCGCCGCCCTCCCAGCCCCAGCCCCCGCCCACGGCTGGCTATGGTGTGTCCGCACTCGCACACTCACCGCGCGCGCGCGCCTCCACGGGGCGGCCGCCCGCCGCCCTCGGCGCTATCTCCGCCCCGCCCCCTGCGCCCGGCCAGTGGACTGGGCCCCGCAGGGCGGTGTCGGGGCTACGTCACGGGCGCGTGCGCTCTCTGAGCGCAGGCAGCGGCGCGCGCGGGTAGTTACGTGCTCATTGTGCCCGTTGTCCTTGGAGACGGGCCCGGGCCTGGGCGGCGTAGAGAGGCGCCAACGGCAGCGGGGCCCCTGGAGAAGCCAAGATGCCATCGAAGGGAAAGGATGAAAAGAAAGGGAAGGGTAAAGGTAAAGCCAAAGGCGAAGACAAGAAGAAGAAGTAAGGAGAAGCCACCCTGGGGTCCCTGCTCCCTGAGCCTACCCTCCCGGGACTCTCAGGGGCGGGCCAACTGGCGCCCTCCCGCCTCCCCTCCTGGACCCTCCTCTCTCCCCGCTTCTGAGGACAGCCCCCATTGTTCAGATATTACCAAAATGCACGCCAAACCATACTTCAACTAAGACAAGAGTGTGAGGCTTGGGACCCTGAAGTAACTTAGACACAGTCCCTGCCTATGTGTAATGTGCTAACGAACGAGGAGGAGGCTGATACGTTCCCGAAGAACAGAAGTAACATAGGACCGAATGAAGTTAAGTGCCAGTGGAGGGAAAAAGAATAGAGAATGAGGAGGAAGGGTTAGTTCTGACCCTAGAAGTGAAGGTCAGGATAACATGTTTTAGGATATCGAAGATCCTCTAGGCCTGTGCTGTCCAATAGGGTAGTCACTGGTCACGTGTGACTATTAAAATTAGTTAAAATTAAATAAAATTAAAAATTCAGATCCTCATTTGTACTGGCTACACTGCATGTCCTCAGTAGGCACACGTGGCTAGTAGTGGTGACTGTATTGGACAGCCCAGATATAGAGGATTAACACCATCACAGAAAGTTCTGTTGGACGGCATTGCTCTAGACCGGTGGTTCTCTGCCTGGGGTGATTTTTGGCTACCAGGAGACGTTTGTTAATATCTGGAGACATTTTTGGTTGTCACATCTGGGGACCTCTAGTGGATAAGAGGATGCTGTTAAATATCTTACACTGCACAGGACAACCCCCAGCCCCACTCTAAACAAAGAATGGTGTAGCTCAGAATATTTGTAGTTGGGAAGCCCTGCTCAAGGCTTTAAGCTTCTCTAGAATAGGCACTAAGCATTATTCACAGTAACTCCAGCACCTAGAAGAGACCCTGGATCATAGAGGATGCTTAATATTTGTTAAATAAACAAATTAAGGTGTCTGCTTGTCTATGCTTCAACTTGGATCTCCCCCCTCCCCCCCGCACAAGAACTATGCTCTGGTGCTCTGGGTTCATTATTTTTTGCCTGTAACATGATTGATCTCAGCTATGTGGTTGAGATGATCGTGGACATCCAAAGGATCTCTGGGTGATTGGTAGTTCCTTGGGCTTTTTTCAAGGATTCCTTTTGGTTCAAAGGAAAACATAAAGGATTTGACCAATTCAGGTAGTTATTCATGTCTCCGCAAAGTGATCAGAATTTCTGAAGTGGATAGTATTGCTCTAGCACTAAAGCTTTGCAGGCTTGGAGTTGCTGCTAGATTGCCACTAAACCTATTAGATGACCCTAGTGGTTCCTAGACATTGGAGTCATACACATTGTCCAACAGCACTATATATGGGACCACAAGGAAATCCTTGCAAAGTTTATAAAGTAACTTGTTTAAGAGAGTAATGCATGCTCAATACAGAAAGTTTAGGAAACATAGAAAGTCAAACAGAAAACAAAACCACCTGTAGTCCCATCATCCAAAGATAAGCACTACTATCATTTTGGAATATTCTTTTTCTTCTTTATAAAATGATAGCCCAATATACAATTTTATTTGTAACTTTTTCCCCCCAATGTATTATATAAGTATTCTACAGTGTGATTTTTTAAAAAGTATAACTGTGTAGTTAGTCTAGCCTTTTTTGGAAGTGCCAAGGGCTTATCACATTCCTGGAACTCACTAGCATGTTTTCTGTTTTTGACCATGCAGCTGCAGTGCTCGTATCAACAATGAGAAACACTGAGGCTAACAGACCATACATATTTCTTATTAACTCATTTATCCAACAGTATTTGCTCATATGTGCTAGGCAAATGCCAAGCAAAACAAATAACAATAAAGAGAAAGGTGTAATACTAATGTAGTAAAGAAATAGTTATATGCTGTCAATGTCCTCTTCCTGTGCAGGAAGATGATAAAAGTTGAGGAATCTGCCATGGAGAGAGCCAAGGCCAATGCCTCCCTTTGGGAGGCCAGGCTGGAAGCCACAGAACTCTCTAGGATTGAGTATCGTGATACTTCCCGGAGACTGGCAAAATGTAATGAAGAATTAAAGAAACAGCAGTATAGAATGGAGAAAGACACAATGTCTGTATTGAACTACCTGAAGAAACAGGATCAGGAGAAAGATAATCTGGTAGGTAGGTAGAAACCCTCCTGAGCCTTAGTAACTACCGCTGTGGTTATACTGGTGTGTTATATATTTCAAGGATTTTAATTCCTGGAAATCTCATCACATAGTTAAGACACTTCAATTGACTTTATCTCTCCTTTAAGCAACATGTTATTTCAGAATGGCTTTACTGTCAGAATTGGCTCTTTCTTATTTTCAGCCTTGTCCCATGTTTTCTTGCCTGAAACAAAGGTTGATGATCCTAAGGGAACATTATGATCAACTTTATTTTAAAAACAAGACCATGATATATGACCTATATATATATATTATGATACTGATAACTACCTAAGTAATTAATGATCTGTAAAGCAATTCACCCATAATCCGTGATCACATGGTTATGAACCCAGCAAGTTGAATCCCTTTTTTTTGGCCTGTTGAATCTTGAATTTATCTTATTGAACTTTGCTGAAATGTTGGGAGTAGAGCTATCATTTTAGATCTGGGAAAAAAAGGGAAGGGAACTAACATTTTGAGGCCCCTGTTTGTGCCAGGCACTATACTAAGTACTTTACCTCTGCTATGTCATTTAGTCCTTTTAATAACCCCCTGTAGCTACAAATTGTCATTCCCATTTTACAGAAAAAGAAATTGACTTTCAGGACAGGTAACTTGCCTGAAGTCTCACAGCTAGTGGGTGGAACTTAGGTGTGACTTAAATTCTTCTCTTTCCCATCTGCTTCTATGAGTCCCATGGACGCCCAAGGAAATTTACACCACACTTCATTCCCATGTATGTTTTTGTATTTTTACTATTTATGTATTATACATCCACAAATAATACATATTATAGTCTTGTTTTAAAATTTATATTAGTAGTGTCATATTGTACATATCTTTTGCAACTTATCTTTTATTTTTTTGCGGTACGTGGGCCTCTCACCGCTATGGCCTCTCCTGCTGCGGAGCACAGGCTCCGGACACGGAGGCTCAGCAGCCATGGCTCACAGGCCCAGCCGCTCCGCGGCATGTGGGATCCTCCCAGACCTGGGCACGAACCCATGTCCCCTGCATCGGCAGGCGGACTCTCAACCACTGCGCCACCAGGGAAGCCCGCAACTTATCTTTTTTATAAAACATGTTTTGTGGTATATTTACAAAAATCACATGATTCAGTTCATTGTTAAGAAGTTGATAATGAGCATGCTTTATTTTTTCATTCATTATTAACTGCTTTATAATATTCCATCAAATAAATAAATAAACCAAAATTTATTTGTTCATATCACCCTATGGGTCAGTTAGACTCCATTTTTTCATTATTACAAATAGACCTTCAGTAAACATTCTTGTGTATGTCTGCTTGTGCCCATATGTGAGAGTTTCTCTAGAGTAGACACTTAGGAGTTAAATTACTATATTATGAGGTATGCATAATTTCAACTTCATAAGGGTTTAAATTGAACTCCAAAGAGGTTATACCAATTTGTACTTTCACGAACAATGTATTAAAGTGAGTTCCCATTTATCCACATTTTGTGAACACTTGATATATATATTTTTTAATTAATTTATTTTATTTTATTTTATTTATTTTTGGCTGCATTGGGTCTTTGTCACTGCATGTGGGCTTTCTCTAGTTGTGGCGAGTGGGGGTACTCTTTGTTGTGGTGCGCGGGCTTCTCATTGCGGTGGCTTCTCTTGTTGCAGAGCACGGGCTCTAGGCACGTGGGCTTCAGTAGTTGTGGCACGTGGGCTCAGTAGTTGTGGCTCGTGGGCTCTAGAGCACAGGCTCAGTAGTTGTGGCACACGGGCTTAGTTGCCCTGTGGCATGTGGGATCTTCCCAGACCAGGGCTTGAACCCATGTCCCCTGCGTTGGCAGGCAAATTCTTAACCACTGTGCCACCAGGGAAGCCCCAAACACTTGATATTATACTTAATAATTTTTGCTCAATTTTATGTGTATAAATTGGTATGTCACTTTAATTTGTATTTTTCTGATTACTAGTTGCTTGAGCATCTTTTTTATGTTCCTTAACCCATTTTTTATTGTTTTTATGTGTTTGCTTCAGTATACATATTGGAGTGATGCAGAGCGTTTCTTCTACATAAGGATGACTTGCAAATTCATGAATCATTCCATAATTTTTTTCAAATGCCACATTTTCAGGGAGACCCTTGCTCACTACCCTGTTTAAAATTAAAACCATCTCCCTTATTTTATTTTCTTGGTAATATTTATTACCTTTTGTCATACTATATGCATGTTACTTATGTATTTATTTTCTCTTTTCCTAATTAGAATGAAACCACACAGAAGTAAAGAATTGGGGGCCTTTTTAAATTGTCGTTGAGTGTTGTATCTCCAGCATCTAGTATGGGCCTGGCACATAGTTGGCACTCATTAAAATATTTTTGCATGTGTGAATGAATGGATTGTGATTGCACTGATGCTTTGGAAAAGTTAATAGAAATCAAAACTAAGATCAAGATGATATTAGAAGCATATCAGAGAAATCGGACAACTGAACATTTGTGTGGATTTTGTGTGTTTTATTAAATAAAGTAATTTTTTTGTACATTACTTTTTTTAACCCTCTTTCCTAGGCGACTTCCAATTTTAAAATTACTCTGAATAGTATGCATTATTAAAATTGTCTGCTATAAAGTATTATTCTAAAATAAGCCTTTAGGCCAGCCATGCAAATAATTTTCAAAATTCATTATATAGAAGCTTTGTGGTCTGCGTTAGCTAATTGATATTGGTCTGCATTTATCGGTATCACTGGTATTTCCTGATTTTCATCTGCCTCCATGTATCAAAGACCAGCATCTGGCTGTAGCAAATACATAATTTTCTCACAATCATAGATACCCATTAAAACCAAAGAAACTACTTTGGGAGGAAGAAGTAGAATAGATTCAATATACCCTGGTCAATTAGTTCTCTTAGAGTTTTGTTATTCATTCTACTATATCCTAGAAATGCGTTATTTGCTTAAACTTTATTTAAACTGTTTATAGTCTTCATGTTAATTATAGAAATAATAGAAGTGAAGTGTGTTTTGAAAACTATTATATCTTGGACAAAATTAAGAGATTTCACTTATGGGTTTTGGTATTTAAGGCTTTGTTCAAGCAACACAAAATAAGTCTCCTGTGGCATGTGGGATCTTCCCAGACCAGGGCTTGAACCCATGTCCCCTGCGTTGGCAGGCAAATTCTTAACCACTGTGCCACCAGGGAAGCCCCAAACACTTGATATTATACTTAATAATTTTTGCTCAATTTTATGTGTATAAATTGGTATGTCACTTTAATTTGTATTTTTCTGATTACTAGTTGCTTGAGCATCTTTTTTATGTTCCTTAACCCATTTTTTATTGTTTTTATGTGTTTGCTTCAGTATACATATTGGAGTGATGCAGAGCGTTTCTTCTACATAAGGATGACTTGCAAATTCATGAATCATTCCATAATTTTTTTCAAATGCCACATTTTCAGGGAGACCCTTGCTCACTACCCTGTTTAAAATTAAAACCATCTCCCTTATTTTATTTTCTTGGTAATATTTATTACCTTTTGTCATACTATATGCATGTTACTTATGTATTTATTTTCTCTTTTCCTAATTAGAATGAAACCACACAGAAGTAAAGAATTGGGGGCCTTTTTAAATTGTCGTTGAGTGTTGTATCTCCAGCATCTAGTATGGGCCTGGCACATAGTTGGCACTCATTAAAATATTTTTGCATGTGTGAATGAATGGATTGTGATTGCACTGATGCTTTGGAAAAGTTAATAGAAATCAAAACTAAGATCAAGATGATATTAGAAGCATATCAGAGAAATCGGACAACTGAACATTTGTGTGGATTTTGTGTGTTTTATTAAATAAAGTAATTTTTTTGTACATTACTTTTTTTAACCCTCTTTCCTAGGCGACTTCCAATTTTAAAATTACTCTGAATAGTATGCATTATTAAAATTGTCTGCTATAAAGTATTATTCTAAAATAAGCCTTTAGGCCAGCCATGCAAATAATTTTCAAAATTCATTATATAGAAGCTTTGTGGTCTGCGTTAGCTAATTGATATTGGTCTGCATTTATCGGTATCACTGGTATTTCCTGATTTTCATCTGCCTCCATGTATCAAAGACCAGCATCTGGCTGTAGCAAATACATAATTTTCTCACAATCATAGATACCCATTAAAACCAAAGAAACTACTTTGGGAGGAAGAAGTAGAATAGATTCAATATACCCTGGTCAATTAGTTCTCTTAGAGTTTTGTTATTCATTCTACTATATCCTAGAAATGCGTTATTTGCTTAAACTTTATTTAAACTGTTTATAGTCTTCATGTTAATTATAGAAATAATAGAAGTGAAGTGTGTTTTGAAAACTATTATATCTTGGACAAAATTAAGAGATTTCACTTATGGGTTTTGGTATTTAAGGCTTTGTTCAAGCAACACAAAATAAGTCTAATTATATTTTACACCTGTCCTACATGACTGAGGACTGTCTCAATTTATTTTAAAACATTTTCAGGGTTTCCTTAAACTATTCTAAGATTATTTACAACAGTATTTCACTTCTGTATCTTCTGATTCTATAATCACGTCAAGGAATTTTTAGTTTAAAAAGCTACTCAGATTTCCTACTAAAACATACCAGCATCCTTGGAGAAATGATTGATTCTAAGACTGGAGCAGGGAGAGTAAAAAATGAACTAAAAAATGAATTTGGAATATCTTGTGACAGGAAGTCAGTAAAAAAAAATTAAAGGACACGGCGGGTAGCTTGAAGGGGTTCCCACTGACCAAATCTGGGACATTCAAAATAAATAATGACAGTAATAAATTATAACTGAATAAAATGAGTCCATGAGTGCATACAACTAATAGATAAACACATACATTAATAAATAAGGGAGAGGGACTTCCCTGGTGGTGCAGTGGTTAGGAATCTTCCTGCCAATGCAGGGGACAGAGGTTCGAGCCCTGGTCTGGGAAGACCCCACATGCCATGGAGCAACTAATCCTGTGTGCCACAACTACTGAGCCTGCGCTCTAGAGCCCGTGAACCACAACTACTGAGCCCATGCATCGAGAGCCTGCGCTCTGCAACAAGAGAAGCCACCGCAATGAGAAGCCCGTGCACTGCAACGAAGAGCAGCCCCTGCTCACCACAACTAGAGAAAGCCTGCTCGCAGCAACGAAGACCCAACACGGCCAAAAATAAATAAATAAATTTATTTATTTATTTAAATAAATAAGGGAGAATAGAAAGTTTTTCCTTATAGTGGAATGCAGTAAATTATTAAATTTCCACGGAATGATAGAATTAGAAAAGTCACCATTTGGCTTCAGAGTAATAATTGATTCAGTCAAGAACAACAGTGGATGCTAAAACTAGTGGGTGAAATTTTGATGAGCAGAGGATATTTGCATAGTCTCAAAATATCTTCCCCGAAAATACTTAATAATTACAAAAGGAAAAATAGTAACTTCTAAGTGGAGAAACCTGGCAGACACAATCTTAACCAGTTGATTACAATTAACGTCAGTCACTTCATGATGTGATGCAGTGACAAGGATACATCATCACTTAGGCAGTGTATGCCTGCCAAAAGGGCATAACCTGAATCTTGTCATGAAGGAACATCAGACAACTCCAACCCTGGCCAGTATTTTTCAAAAACTTTGATATCATAAAAGACAAAGGCTGAGAAACTGCCCCAGATTAAAGAGAGTAGGATATATGACAACTAAGTGTAATCATAATCAGGGATTACATCCTGGACCAGGAAAAGGAAAGTTACAATAAAAGGACACCATTGGGGCAATTGATGGCAAAATTTGAACATGGACTATAGATTAAATAATAGTATTTTACCAATGTTAAATTTCCCAATTTTGATCATTGTACTGTGCTTCTAAGAGATTGTCCTTTTTTTTAGGAAATACATACTGAAATATTTAGGGGTACAGGGGTATGATGTCCTAGACTTATTTTCACATGCTCCAGAAAAAACAGTTTCAAACATCTGTATCATATATACATATATTTAGATAGACCTATCATAGAGGGAAAGCAAATGTGGCAAAATTGGATGGAGAGTATATGAGAATTCTTTGTACTGTTCTTGAAACTTTTCTTTAAAAAATTCCTCATTTAAAAGAAGTGCAAATCAAAACACCAAGTCATCACTTCACATCCATTAAGATGGCTACTATCAGGAAAACAAGGGACTTCCCTGGCGATCCAGTGGTTAAGACTTCACCTTCCAATGCAGGGGGTGCGGGTTCAATCCCTGGTCGGGGAGCTAAGATCCCACGTGCCTCAGGGCCAAAAAACCAAAACAGAAAACAGAAAAACAGAAAATAGCAAGTGTTGCTGAGGATGTAGATAAATTGGAATCCTTGTGCACCATTGGTGGGAGTATGAAATGGTGTAGCCATTATGGAAAACAGTACAGAGGTTCCTCAAAAAATTAAAAATAGAATTATCATATGATCCAAAAATCTCACTTTGGGGTACATTTCCAAGAGAATTTAAAGCAGGATCTTGAAGAGACAATTGCACACCCATGTTTTTGAAACATTATTCATATAAACATTATTCACATAAACATTATTCACATCCATATAGTCAAGATGTGGAAACAGCCCAAATGTCTGTTGATGGATGAGTGAATAAAATGTGTTATACATTTTTATATTCCAATACATTTTTATATTCCACTGTATATTCCAATATACAATGGAATATTATGCAGCTTTTAAAAAATAGAAGTCTTGTCATATGCTACAACATAGATGAACCTCAAGGCCATTATGCTAAGTGAAATAAGCCAGTTACAAAAGGACAAATACTGTATGATTCCACTCATATGAAGTGTATGTGGACAGGGAATGTTGCCCGACACTCCAGTAAACAATGAACGTTGCCCACTATTCCAGTTCTATAAGGATCAAGCCATCAGCCATTGCAGCCCCTTACCCCTACCCACCACCTGCCTCCCCCCATGGTGCGTCCTGAGGGGAATTCAGGATGGAGAAAAACAGGAAGCCTTCTGTGCTTTGGATACTGACCCTAGATAGTTAAGATGCATATCTAAGGAATAATTACAAGCCCAGATGTTGCATCTTCCCTTACATAGAAAAGCACTAAAGTCATTAACTTGAAATGCCCATTCCTTGTGATTAGTAGTAATCTTTTGATGTCTGACTACATGTTTTTTTCCAGCAAGAAACTCCTGTATATCCTGGCTCCTCTTTTACCTCTTCTGAGCAGTTCCTCAGAGCTCTCTGAGAGGCTGTTTCCCAGGCTATAGCCCTCAGTATAATCCTAGAATAAAACTTAACTCACAACTTTCAGGTTGTGTGGTTTTTCTTCAGTGGACATATCTGAAGTAATCAAAATCATAGAAACAATGCAGAAAGGCTACGGGGAGGGAAGAGAAGGAATTAGTGTCTCATGAACATAGAGTTTCTGTTTTGCAAGATGAAAAATTTCCAGAGATCTGCACAACAATGTGAATATATACTTAAAAATGGTTAAGATCATAAATTTAATGTTGTGTTTTTTACCACACACACACACACACGTTACCCAGGCAATTGTGATGATAGCCAAGTTTTGGAAGCTGGCAATAGCAAGTTAACAGGGTGGATTATGTCCTCTATTCTCTTCTTTCCACATCTCCAACCCTACTGGTTTTAATATCATGTGAAAACTAGACTACTTAATTAAGTTAGGATGCAGAGTAATTTCTTTACCTTCCTCTGTATTTCCATTTTCTACAGATTGAAAAACTGAAACAGCAATTGAGTGAAACTAAGGAAAAAGCCCAAGAAGAGAAGGAAAAATTGGTATGTACATTGGTGGTCACTTACCGGTGGTCAGGTTTCTGGCAAGTTCAGATATTTAAGACACAAGGAGAACAAGTGAGTAGATCCTTTGAGCAGCTCAAGTGACCTTAAAGCCCACACACTTGATTGTACAGAAGCTCAAAAATAACATAAAATTTTGTTATTGTAGAAAACCATCTGGTATTAGTGGTGTTTACTGATCTTGAGCTCTAGGGCTTTTCAGTGGACAGAGCTAGGAAATATATAGTTTTTGAAGATTAAAATATATCATAAGCCCATACTTATACTTTAAATTCAGATGCAGGAGTACAGGATTTTTACTATACTTTATCTGTGTCTCCTTTCTTCCTCACCAAAAACCCTGGTTCTTAATGATACCAGTATAATTGTGTATTTTCTTCAAACCTTAATACATCAATAGGCACAGAATACTAATATTAATACTACCACCAACATAAATTAGTGGATACAGTTTAAGATTTGGGGGGGGACACTTTTTCCCTTAGGATATAGGGGTCTACAATCAAATTAACAAGGTTTAAAAATGATTTGAAATAATTCCTTCTTGTGAGGATATGCCACCAACTCAACAACACATTTTGCTTTTGATTTTTAGGACTTGCTTTATAAAGTTTAATTTAATGTACAATTATGTAATTATATAATTATAATTATGTAAAATATTTATATGGTTCCAAAGTAAAATCTATCAAACATGGTATATTCTGAGAAATCTAACTTCTATCCATGTCTCCACAATATACCAGAGTATATTGTCAAAATGGATTTTTGTCAACATAGGTAAGAAATGATATTTCAGTGTAGTTCAATTTGCGTTTCTTTTTTTCTTTTTTTTACCTTTTAGATTTTTATTAGTAGTTCTCTCTGAAGAATCAAAATAGTTGGCAAAGTACTTTAGATTCATCAAGACTGTATATCCTTAGTATTTAGATCCTTAATGATGTACAACATAATACAAAACAAACCAAAGAGACTGATTTCTACGACTAGGTGTTATTCATTGTGTCATCCTAGAGCAAGGGGCTGGAGGGAGAGGCTGTTCTCCAGGGAGGACAGAGGGGGAGCGAGTGCTGGGTGACTAAATCACAGCCTCTTTCTTCCCCACTTGATGTGCTGGGAAGGGGCCAATGATTTCTTAAACTGACAACTGTTTTCTAGAGCAGGGGGCTCTAAACTCTGGGGTAGCAGAAGACTGTGGTCCAAACCAGGCCAAAAGAAACAGGCTGGGGCAGGGAGGTATGGTAACTGCCTGGCAGAAAAGGCAAACTCAGGGCCCCAAGGGGAAAAGGGCATTCTTTGCACCTCAGAGACACTGCAGAACCAGTGTAACCCTAAGTGAGGTCGTTAAAAGGGGAAAAAAACAAAACCCTGGAAGAGCCTTTCAATTGCACTCAACTTGGATTAGAGGTCAGTCCACCCTTGCAGAGAAGGGAAACATCTAGCCCCAAAGTAGCACTGAGTCTGGCCCTCCCACCTCCTTCTCCCCAATTCCTTTTGGCAGCTGGGCCAGGTTTCAGCTGAGGCCATACAGACCCCAGAAAGACCAGAGAAGTCTCTCTGGATGGTCAACGTGGGAAGGACACTTCTCAGAATACAAATACTTTTACTATGGAAGGAGCCAGGACAGTTCTGGGGGCATTTGCATGCCCAAATCTTCCCCACTTTCTCCCCAGCTTAGGACCTAGGCTCATAGAGACTTGGCAAGCACAGTCTCTACACCTGACCTTCCACCCCCAAAAGAAAATCTGGAAGTGTGCCCTTTCTTCCCCACAGGTTGTCTCCTCAGGGCCTTCGGCAGTGGGGGCTCCGTGGCAGGGCCTAGGCAGGGCCTGGTCTCAGCTGGCTCCCGCCCGAGCCATGAGGTCTTCCAAAGCATTGTCCTGGTTATTGTTGTGTAATAGCAGAACTTCCTTAATATCTTTCAGTTCAAAGCCCATTTCCTTAAATTTGCTCATTAACTGAAGGAACTCCATCATCTTTTCCTCTGAACACTGCTGCATTTCCAGAGCCTCTTCCACTAAAAGAGGGTCAAAGCCCTTCTCACAGAGCTGTCCATGTGCAAAGAGATAGTCGAGAATCTGCTCAATATTCTCTCCTTTCTTCTTCATGGCTTTCAAGACATACTCATATGAGTCGCCCATGTTGATCACCGCCTCCACACATTGCCACTCACTGGGGGACAGCCTCTGCAGTTCAGAATAAACCTGGGGACAGCTGGGAGTGTTGGGCACTTGTGACATTGAGGAATTAGGAGGTGTGACCGAGGGACAGGTATTTGGAGGTGATGATTCTTCTGTGCACACAGACAAGACAGAGAGGGAAGGCATCTGGGAATGGTTCAGGGTTGGTGCCTCTGTGCCACTGTCCAAGTTCAAAGCTGAAAGCCCAAGAGTATGATGCCCATTGAGCTCACTGGCACTGCTTTGGGTGGAAGGTTTTAGGGAATTCTGGAACGTGCCACTGCGGAGGCAGGATGTGCTGTGGAAAGTGCTTGCCATCTTGGCTGTCTTCTGACTGCTGTCATCGGAGTCAAGTTTGGGGAAGGACAGGGACTTGATAATGCTTACTGCAGGGATGGGGGGGAGGGAGACTTTGGAAGACAGCGACATCTTTTCACAGTTGCCCAACTGTGGTAAGGTTATAAAGCCACTGGGTTTGTGAAGAGGCTTGAAATCTAGGGTTGCCTGCTCCAGGGATGCCAGGACCTCCTCATCCTGTAACACAGACCCAGAGCCACCTCTAGGGAAGTTACTGTCCAATAACTGGGCCATAATGGGTCCACTGGTTCCTACCAGAATGTTTCTCAGCTCTTCCTTCTCATCAATAGTTTTTAACTCCAGATTATCAAACGGGTCTTCTTCACACTCAAAGTCAGCAGGATTGAAATCTGCCTTTGTGTGGGGTGGGCTGAGAACTTTCTGTCTTGTGGCACTGCTGCTGACCTGAGTCGGGGTGAGGATGCTGTTGTGCTGTAAGCTGGCAAGGATGGGATTGATAGGAGGTGGCATTGTGGCTGTACTGTGAGTCTTGGAGAAGCTCATTTTGCTGTCACCCTCTGGGCCACTCTTAGAATTCACTTTAGCTTCTGCTTCCTCAGCCTTGTGCTCTGCTTCCCACTGGGCTTCTTTGATTTTCTTAATATCTTCAGCCCACTCAATGGTTTTCTTTTCCAAAGAGAAGCCATTCTGTACTTCTCTGACAACCTGCAAACAGTCAGGCAAGGAGAAACCAATAGGTAGACCAACTTTAGCTGGTGTTTTGAATTTGTCTCCTATCTTAAATGGGACATCATCAAGGTCACTGAAAGTCCCATGAAAATCTGCACCCAACTTCTTAGAAGCCATTTAGAACCTGAACGCTGCCACTGCTGTCCCAGAAGCTGAAAGGTGATGCCACCGACCGGCCTCCCAGGCTCTGTCCCCGCTGAGCTCCTGACGGTCCCTAGGGAGAGTGAACACCACCACCTTCAACTCTGCCCTACCCAGGCCAGGCCGTCACCGTAGCCACCGCCAGGGCCACAGCTGCCATGCTGAAGCCCCACTTCCCTCCTCCTTCCTGCATTTCTCTTATTATGAGCTAGATTGAGTATTTTTTCATGTGGTTGAGAGTCATTTGTATTTCTTTTGATAGCCCTTGTTCATGTTTTAATTGTGTTATTGGGCCTTTTTCTCCTCTATTTCCCTCTTTTTTTTTTCCTTACCCTCTCCTCTTCCCTTTCTCCTCCTCTCTCTTTTTTTTCTCCTTCTCTGTCTCCCCCTTTCCTTCCTCCTTTTCCCACCTTCTCCCTTCTTTATTTATAAGAGATATTGGCCCTCCCTTTGTCTCTTAGCTTACTAACTTTAATTTAGGATCAGGGATGTTATTTATTTTTCTTACAGGTTAAAGATTTGTTCAGTCTTCTCATACCTCTTTTATTTTTTAAAATAAATTTATTTATTTGTTTTTTATTTTTGGCTGTGTTGGATCTTCGTTGCCGCACACAGGCTTTCTCTAGTTGCGGTGAGTGGGGGCTACACTTCATTGCAGTGCGTGGGCTTCTCATTGCGGTGGTTTCTCTTGTTGCGGAGCACGGGCTCTAGGTACATGGGCTTCAGTAGTTGCAGCACGTGGGCTCAGTAGTTGTGGCTCTTCTGCGCTCTAAAGCACAGGCTCAGTAGTTGTGGCACACGGGCTTAGTTGCTCCGCAGCATGTGGGATCTTGCTGGACCAGGGCTTGAACCTGTGTCCCCTGCATTGGCAGGCAGATTCTTAACCACTGCGCCACCAGGGAAGTCCCTCATACTCTTTTAAATAAATATCTACATCTTCTATACAAGATCAGCTCACTTTAGAATTTTTTTTTTTTTTTTTTTTTTTTTTTGCGGTACGCGGGCCTCTCACTGCTGTGGCCTCTCCCGTTGCGGAGCACAGGCTCCGGACGCGCAGGCTCAGCGGCCATGGCTCATGGGCCCAGCTGCTCCGCGGCATGCGGGATCCTCCCAGACTGGGGCACGAACCCGTGTCCCCTGCACTGGCAGGCGGACTCTCAACCACTGCACCACCAGGGAAGCCCCACTTTAGAATTTTTTTACTTATTCAAGGCACTTGGTCTCTTTTAATAAAAATTAAAACTTTATGCAAAAGCAAAAATAAAAGGAACAATTTCTTCAAAGATAGACAAATGGCTTAAGGCTTCATATGGAACAGGACTTTGTGTGACCTCTGTTCTTTTTCCTAACTCATTTACCTTTTTTTTTTGCCTACAGGAACAAAAATATACTGTGCAAATCAGTGAGCTGGAGGGACAGTTCCATCAAAAAGCCAGAGAAATTGGCATGATTCAGACAGAGCTCAAAACAATAAAACAATTCCAGAAGAGAAAAATCCAAGTAGAGAAAGAATTAGATGATGTAAGTTTCTTTCTTTCTTCCTTTTTTTTTTTTATAGGAGATTAGAATTAACTACTTATGTCTGCAAAGGCCTTCATAGAAATTTACTCCTATGAGATAGTAAAGGAATCCCTTTGACATTTTAGAGATTATATGAGAGAAACAGGAAAGATATATCAGTGTAGGACTGAACGCAAAAAGTCTTGATAGTTAGACTTTTCTTTTTCTAAGCTTTGATTTCTTTGTGAATTCACCAGATCTTAGTGAATACACCTGCTCACATTTATCAGCAGTTAAACCTTTGGAACTACAGATCCAGAAAAACATTAAGGGCAAAGTAGTGAAGTCCTAAAGGAAAATATGTTTAGACTGATGAATGATAATTTTAGAAAAATTTAAGACACTCTGGGTAGGGGTGGATGTGGTGAGGAAAACTGAGTACTTTCAGAAAGTTTCTCTGACCTTGCATGCTCTTTCCATTCCCTCAGTTCAGAAAATAGTTCTCTTGCATTAATGACAATGCAATAAATGGCACAGATGAGGGCTGGGCACAAGTAGCTGAAATCAGCTTTGTGGTTTTGGGCAAATTACTTACCCTCTCTATACCTAGGTTTCCTCATCTGTAAAATGGGGGTGATAAGAGTTATTGGCTCATAGGGTTGTTGTAAGGCTTAAATGAGTTCATATATGTAAAGTGCTTAAAATAGTGTATGTCACATAGTGAGAATTAACAGTGGTGTGTAGCTCTCTGCAAAAAAAGGTCCTCATTTGTAGCATTTGCTGATTTCCTTGGTGTAAATACTTATGTTGTGGCCAATTTCAAGCTACCAATGCTTTTACAATGTGCTAGCAAAATTCCTGGTATGAGCCAGCTCTAACACGCAGCTGCTGCTATTATTAGTAATAGTAACAGAAATAGTACTGCCACCTAAGATAGCCATACACCATGTGGTATAGGGGCTAAAAGTTGGTGCTTTGAAGTCATACTGCTAGAGTGTAAATACTGTCTTCACTACTTGGATATCTTGTTAAGTTTCCTCATCTCTAACATGGGGGTGAGAACACTAGTACTAATTTCAAAGGGTCATTGTGAAGACTAAATGAAATACAGGTTTCCCTCGCTATCTGAAAGTAGTTCCTATGAAACCTTTCCTAAGCTGAAGAAGCAGTTACCATAGGACACACCTTGCTAACAGAAGCACAGAATCAAGATAAAGCACAGATGCTCACAGACGTAGTTCAAAGCTATGGCAGCTTGATGCTGAGTATAGTTCCCAGGGAAGGAGTTTAGTGGTGCCACTCCCCTCGTTGCTAAGGGTGTGCTTTGCCTCAGTAACACCGCTCGCTGCTGAACACTATATTTTTGCTTTTCACCTTTTTTTCATAAAAGTGAAAATCCTCTCTGGATTACTTTCGGTTAGCGAAAACAGGTACTAATGTAGATTTTTTTGTAAAAGCAGAGTGGTGTAAAGCGAACTTTCAGAAAAGTGGGGAATACCTGTAATCTGTTTTACTGTAAATGCTTAGCACTGTATGATAAAGATTACCTGCTGTTGCTGATCCTGCTATTCTTATTACTGCACATTAGACTCCTAAGAAATTTTCAGTCTTATAACCGGTAGTTTGTACCCTTTGACCAATATCTCCCCATTTCCCCCTCCCCCCAGCCCAGGTAACCACCACCCTGAGTTCAACTTTTTTTTTTGGCGGGTCCCTAGGGCTTGTGGGATCTTAGTTCCCCAACCAGGGTTTGAACCTGGGCCCTAGGCAATGAGATCTCTGAGTCCTAACCACTGGACCACTAGGAATTCCAAATGTGGACGTATTTTAAGTTCACCACAACACCGCAGTACAAAGTACACACTACTGCAGGAATAATCTTAAAATATCACAGTTCTGATGATGTTCTGGTCACTTCCCTCAAGAATCTTTAGAAATAGACTCACAGACTTAGAGAACGAACTTATGGTTACCGGGGGGGGGGAAGGGTGGAGGGAAGGGATAGTTAGGGAGTTCGGGATTGACGTGTACACACTGCTATATTTAAAATAAAAATAGCAACAAGGGGGGAAAAAAGAATCTTCTTTAGTAAAGAAGATTATGAACAATCTTCTCTATTGTAAACAGAATATTGTCCAGACAGCTTAGCGTGAAAATCAAGACCCTACACCTACTTTGGAACATATTATTTCCCTTTCCTACACTTTCCCATACACACCACCCAACCCGGATATTTAATCCACCCAACCCGGATATTCCCTGAAGTCTTTTCTGCCTTTCTTTATTTACGCTGTTTCTTCTCTCTGGAATATACTCCTGATAGAACTCTGTCCATTAAAATTTTACCTATTCTTCAGAGGCTCAGCTCAAATGCGTATTCTCCATAAGGACTTCCTCAGTGAGCTGTTTAAAAGTAATAATTTTCTTCTTGCCATTTGTGACAATTTGGACAAAACTTGAGGGTGTTATGCTAAGTGAAAGAAGTCAGACAGAGAAAGACAAATACTGTGCAATACAACTTATATGTGGAATCTAAAAAAAGCTGAGGGACTTCCCTTGTGGCGCAGTGGTTAAGAATCCGCCTGCCAATGCAGGGGACACAGGTTCAAGCCCTGGTCCAGGAAGATCCCACATGCCGCGGAGCAACTAAGCCTGTGTGCCACAACTACTGAGCCTGCACACTAGAGCCCATGAGCCACAACTGCTGAGCCCTCATACCACAAATACTGCAGTCTGCACGCCTAGAGCCTGTGCTCTGCAACAAGAGAAGCCAGCACAATGAGAAGCCCGCACACCACAACAATGAGTAGCCCCCACTCGCCACAACTAGAGAAAGCCTGCGCACAGCAAAGCAACGAAGACCCAACACAGCCAAAAATAAATAAAATAAAATAAATAAATTTATTAAAATAAATAAATAAATAATTTAAAAAGCTGAACTTTGGGAATTCCCTGGTGGTCCGTGGTTAGGACTTGTTACTTTCACAGCGGTGGCGCAGCTTCAATCCCTGGTCTGCAGATCCCACAAGCAGTGTGGTGCAGCCAAAAAAACCCACGCTGAACTCAGAGTGGTTACTTGGGCTGGCGGGGAGAGGAATGGGGAGATGTTGGTCAAAGGGTACAAACTGCCAGTTATAAGACTGACAAGTTCTTAGGAATCTAATGTACAGTATGGTGATTATAACTAATAATACTGTATGACATACTTGAAAGTTGCTAAGAGAGTAGATCTTAAATGTTCTTGCTACAGAAAAAGAAATGGTAGTTTTTGTGACATGATGGAGGTGTTAGCTAATGCTATGGTAGTAATCATTTTGCAATATAGTGTATTAAAGTAACACATTGTACACCTTAAATTTACACAATGTTATAGATTAATTATATTTCAATTAAGCTAGAAAAAAGAAAAAAAAGAGAAAAAAATTTTAAAAGATGATTAGCAAAAAAGTAATTTTTTGTATGTTTCCATAGCATTTTGTATTTCTTTTATACCGCTTAGCCCATTCTATCTTGATATTATATTTATTATTTATCTTATCTCCCCTGCTAGATTGTAAATTTTTTGAGGCATGAACAGTACTGTGCTTTGTATTCATTGAAGGACAGGATACACAGTAATGCTCAGTAAATCTATGTTAAATGCTGAGTGGGTCTTTTATTAAATGTAATTGAAGGAATATCAAGTTTTCCACTAAATGGGAAGAATCCTTTCACAATGTATATGTATATCAAATCATCATGATGTACACTTGAACTATCATACATTTTATTTATCTACAATTCCTCAATAAAGCTGAAAAGTTTCTAGAAAGAATATCTAGTTTTGTTTTATATGAAAATGCTGCAGAATGAATCATGTTAAGTTCACTAACTTTTCAGGAACTTTAAAATAGCCATCCTAGGTGTAGGTATACATTCTGAATCAAAGTGAATTAGGAACTAGTTGTTAAGAAAACACTCCCATTTACCATTGCAACAAAAAGAATAAAATACCTAAGGATGGGCTTCCCTGGTGGCGCAGTGGTTGGGAGTCCGCCTGCTGATGCAGGGGACACGGGTTCGTGCCCCGGTCTGGAAGGATCCCACATGCCGCGGAGCAACTGGGCCCGTGAGCCACGGCCGCTGAGCCTGCGCATCCGGAGCCTGTGCTCCGCAACGGGAGAGGCCACAACAGTGAGAGGCCTGCGTACTGCAAAAAAAAAAAAAAAAAAACCTAAGGATAAGCCTACCCAAGTACACAAAAGACCTGTATGCAGAAAACTATAAGACACTGATGAAAGAAATTAAAGATGATACCAACAGATGGAGAGATATACCATGTTCTTGGATTGGAAGAAGCATTGTGAAAATGACTATACTACCCAAAGCAATCTACAGATTCAATGCAATACCTATCAAACTACCAATGGCATTTTTCACAGAACTAGAACAAAAAATTTCACAATTTGTATGGAAACACAAAAGACCCCAAATAGCCAAAGCAATCTTGAGAAAGAAAAATGGAGCTGGAGGAATCAGGCTCCCTGACTTCAGAGTATACTACAAAGCTATAGTAATCAAGACAGTATGGTACTGGCACAAAAACAGAAATATAGATCAATGGAACAGGATAGAAAACCCAGAGATAACCCACATACATATGGTCACCTTATCTTTGATAAAGGAAGCAAGAATATACAATGGAGAAAAGACAGCCTCTTCAATAAGTGGTGCTGGGAAAACTGGACAGCTACATGTAAAAGAATGAAATTAGAACACTTCCTAACACCATACACAAAAATAAACTCAAAATGTATTAAAGACCTAAATGTAAGGCCAGACACTATAAAACTCTTAAGAGGAAAACATAGGCAGAACACTCTATGTGTTCTGCAAGCAAGATCACAGCAAGATCCTTTTTGACCCACCTCCTAGAGTCATGAAAATAAAAACAAAAATAAACAAATGGGACCTAATGAAACTTAAAAGCTTTTGCACAGCAAAGGAGACCATAAACAAGATGAAAAGACAAGCTTCAGAATGGGAGAAAATGTGTGCAAATGAAGCAACTGACAAAGGATTAATCTCCAAAATATACAAGCAGCTCATGCAACTCAATATCAGAAAAACAAACAACCCAATCCAAAAAAGGGCAGAAGACCTAAATAGACATTTCTCCAAGGAAGATATACAGATTGCCAACAAACACATGAAAGGATGTCCAACATCACTAATCATTAGAGAAATGCAAATCAAAACTACAATGAGGTATCACCTCACACCAGTCAGAATGGCCATCATCAAAAAATCTAAAAACAATAAATGCTGGAGAGGGTGTGGAGAAAAGGGAGCCCTCTTGCACTGCTGGTGGGAGTGTAAATTGATACAGCCACTATGGAGAACAGTATGGAGGTTCCTTAAAAAACTAAAAATAGAACTACCATATGACACAGCAATCCCACTACTGGGCATATACCCTGAGAAAACCATAATTCAAAAAGAGTCATGTACCAC
>NW_006787038.1:1034362-1068705 GCF_000442215.2 Lipotes vexillifer
GACAGGAATAAAGATGCAGACACAGAGAATGGACTTGAGGACACGGGGAGAGGAAGGGTAAGCTGGGACGAAGTGAGAGAGTAACACTGATATATATACACTACCAAATGTAAAACAGATAGCTAGTGGGAAGCAGCTGCATAGCACAGAGATCAGCTCGGTGCTTTGTGAACACCTAGAGGGGTGGGATAGGGAGGGTGGGAGGGAGGCTCAAGAGGAAGGGGTTATGAGGATATGGGGATATATGTATACATATAGCTGATTCACTTTGTGATACAGCAGAAACTAACACAACTTTGTAAAGCAATTATACGTCAATAAAGATGTTAAAAGAAAAAAAACTAGTGCATATTCTTTTGGGCCTTGATGTGATTTTTTTTTAAAGAACAATGTTGCCACCTAGTGGAGAAATAAATTTCAGCCCTTTGAAATGGGTGGTGGGCCAGGAAAACTTAAAATTCAAAGGCAAAAGATACTGGCTAATGGGAAAAAATAAGACGGTTATGTGGAATCCCAAATATGGAAAAATTAAGGCAGATGTGGGGCCCATGAATTTAAAAAAAGGGAGGAAAATTAATTATACTGTGCTATAGGATTATACAAATTTAAAAGAGGCCAATTAAGTTTAGCTTATCAAAAGGTATTCAAAGCATAAATTTAAAGAAAAAATTATTTTCATTACCTGATTAACAAAAGGAGCATACATTGGTAGGTTGCAATTAATATTTTTTAAATAATTTGTTTTAGTCTTTCTTCTTTTGACAAAGTGATAATACCCATTTCAGCAAATTTAGCTGATAAGAGAAAATGAAAAACCCTCCCCTCACAACTATATTACTTAAAGATAACCATTGTTAATATTTTGGTATATTGTCTTTAGTTTTTCCACCTCTGCTATGTATAAATATATTTTAAAGTATCTACAATATATGCTATTTTTACAAAAATGAGGTTATGATGTACAAATTGTTTGTTAACCTGATTTTTTCACTTTACATATTGTGAACATTTTTCAATGCCATTATGTATTTTTCTATAAAACCTTTTGACTACATGCATGGAATTTCATTGGGTAGATATATCATGATTTACTAATCGGTCCCTTGTTGTTGGACATTTGGACTTTTTTCTAATTTTTCACTATTATAAACTGAGGAACATCTAAGTAACAAAGTATTTTTCTATATTTTTAATTAGTTTTTAGGATAACTTCCTAGAAGTTATAGTGAAATTTATAGGTTAAATTAGAACATGAACTTTTAAGGTTTTTCATATGCATTGCCTAATTATCTTTCAAAATATTTATTTATTAATTTATAGATTTTTGGGAACCCCAATGGCAATTGAAAGGTCCACCCCCCCATCCCACTGGCATGGTAGACATTTCCACAAATTTATATATTGACATTAATTGTGAAAGTCTTTGACAATATGAGGCCATTTTTTAAAATTGTATAAAAAATACAGGAAGAAAGAAGAACATCTGAAATCATATGATATGGATCAAATGAAGATTTAATACTGTTAGGGCAGAGATCACAGGAAGGAAAATTGTGAAGTATAAGGGAAGACAATATTAGACATAAAATAACTAACCTCTGTATTAAATGGTTACTATTCTAAGTATTTTGTGTGTACTATTTGTTATTTAATCTTTGTCACACCTCTATGAGAATAGCTACTATTATTATCCTCTTTTTACCCTGGAGATTTGAGACTTAGAGAAGATAAGTGATTTGCCCAAACAGCTGGTAAGTCAGAGAGGTAACAGTTGAACTCTGGTCTGTGTGATGGAAAGCTCTTCTCTACTGCCTTTTTTTGTGGCATGAATATTAGATTGAGTGTGCCGATTTCAATCTGATTGGTTCTTGCCAGTATATATAGCCTTCAGGATCATAGCTTTAAGTTAGCTCAATTCTCTTTGCCTGGAAGAATTTTATGTCCTTTTTATTCTATGTAGTTTTAGAGGATAGAAGGATCTGTCTATGGGAATCACAGGGAGATCCTTTTTAGATACTAGGAAGAATTTTCTAAAAATGGGAACTCTTAAAAGGGCAGCCTAGTGAATTAATAGGATTTGATTAGTGATACTTCTGTCTCTAGATATTTTTCTCATAGAAGAGATTCCTATATTAAGTGGGAGATTTGTATAGTCTGACTCCTAAGATTCCTGGTAATTCTAAAATATTATGATTCTGTAAGTCCACATGTTTAAAAGGAAGATATCTGGGGGGGGAATGAATATGATAATAACTTATCTGAATGTTCTGAAAACTGTTATTCATGAAAAGCTTTTTAGAAACTCAATACTGATCTTGTAAATCTATAGACGATTATGAGAAGTATGTTACTCAGAGGGAGGGCATGGAGTTTTTCTGTGTGTTCAGGATTAAGAGGTAATGTATAACAGAAAATATTTCTTGACTGAGAATTTTCCAGGAATATGCCCCAATCCACCCCATTTCCTACTGACCATTCTTTTTTTCATTATTTTAATTTTAGCTGAAGGAGGACTTAAGGAACATAGAGCAGAAACATCAGGAGACTCTTAGGAGATTGGAAGGCAGGTTTTTGGAAGAAAAGGTACAGCATATTTGCATTAATAAATAAATATATTGTGTACTAAAACGATGTAAGTATATTTATATGTATTCTGAGACATCAACTTTTCATTTGGTATCTTATTAGAAGATTATCTTTTTCCCCCCTCTTAGTTAGAGATTCTTGAAATCAAGAGAGATTGTCATCTGACCAAGGCTTCAGGACACATCCCCCACCCCAGCTTGGTGTCTCCTGGTGGAACTAAAGCTCCATGTACCACTTTTTGTAGGGGAGATGGGATTAGAGAGGTTGCTCCGATACACGTGAAGGTCTTCCCTTAGTCAAGCCAACTAAGGATATTAATAAAAGGGGCTCAGGACTTCCCTGGTGGCGCAGTGGTGTAGAATCCGCCTGCCAGTGCAGGGGACACGGGTTCGAGCCCTGGTACGGGAAGATCTCACATGCCATGGAGCAACTAAGCCTGTGCGCCACAACTACTGAGCCTGCACTCTAAAGCCCACGAGCCACAACTACTGAAACCCGTGCGCCTAGAGCCCGTGCTCTGCAACAAGAGAAGCCACCACAGTGAGAAGCCCGCGCACTGCAACAAAGAGTAGCCCCTGTGTGCACAGCAACGAAGACCCAAAGCAGCCATAAATAAATAAATAAATAAAAAGGGGGCTCAAAAATGTTCCTTAGCACGTCACAAACTTCCACATTTCTCTGTGCTTCTAAAGTTAATTCTCAGAGTCCCCCGGGTTTTTCTTTAATTCTTTTAATATTTTCTTTAATTTTTCATCCTTAGGAAAGAAATGAATAAATTTTTTCACAAATTGGTGGGAATGTAGGGAAGTGAGCGTGAGGCAAATCAGTACTCATATCAGGTTTATATAAAAGGATTTGCTTTCAAAAGTGGCTCTAGGTTTCCAGTTTGTGTATTGAATAACATGGGAGTGAGGCAGGAGCAGTATCTAGACGCTTTCCCCCTCAGGCACTTCCTGGCACTGTTAGGAATGGAAGTGCTCAGGAATGGGCTGCTCTCAGCTGCCTCTTTCCTCACTCCACCCTACACTTGATCTCTCTCCTACTTGGTGTAACATTCCACAAACAAATGTTAGAAGTGCTTGGTCAGTTTACAGATTACTTGAATGACAGTGCTTATATAAATAGGATTTTTATGTCTGGAAGTAGGTGGCTGCTGGCCTTTCCCTCATAATTGCAAGATGGTTAATGCAGCTCTGAGAGTCATCTCTCTTAGGGCAGGAAGAAGGGAGGCTCCATCTGTATCTGTTCCTTTTATCTGGAAACCATGAAACTTTCCCCAGAAGCTCTTAGCAGATTTCTTCTTACATCTCTCTGATTGTCCAGAACCATGTTATAATGGACACCAGGGAAAAGGGGTGTTTTGTTTCTCCAGCCACTAGTGGAAGCTGGGAAGGAAAAAGGAGGATGAGAATGAGTGTTGGGTTGTCCAGCCACAGCAGTGTCTGCCTTACCATGTGAGGTACAGACTTCATGGTTAGATACAAACTCCTATACTGGTTTGAGCCCCAGTGCTGCTGGTCCATGGCAGTGGGCTTTCTAGTAAGCCCTGTTCATTCATCTCATACCTCAGCATGTTCCACCTGGTCATATAAAGGACTTCCCTCAGGTTATTAGTATTTTGTTGTGTTTTCCCATTTAATCCTTTCTGTTCCTTGAACCACCAAACCCTTCCCCACCTGCATATTTTTGTACTTGCTATTCTCTCTTCCTGAAATGTTCTTATTGCAGTTCTGGCTTATTCTCATTCTTCAGAGCTCAAATGTCATCCCCTCAAAGAGATAATCCCTAAACCCAATCTAAAATTACCTCCTTCAGTTACTATCTATTTCATTACCCCATTTATTCCATTTATAGCATTTATCACACTCTATTAATTCTCTTATTTGTTTACTTGCTGGGAGGCTGTATAGCATCAAATTGCCTGCGTATGAATCCCTGCTCTGCCATTTACTAGCTATATGATTTTGGACAAGTCACTAACCTTTCTTTCAGTTTCTTCAATCCTTGTCTTTGGAGACAATAATAGTACCTAATTCATAGGTATCTAATTACATTGTTGTGAGCAGTAAATAATACATGTGTAGAACCATGCCTGGCACATAGTAAATGCTCAATGCATTTTAATTATTATTGTTGTTTGGATCTCATCCTAGAATATAAGATCCATGAGAACAGGCGCCTTATCTGTATGTTCACCACAGCATCTCTAGTATCTAAAAAATCTGTTACACTATTAGTACTCAATAGGAATTTGTTGAATGAATGAATAAATGATTCTCATCACATTGTATTTAACAGAAATTTCTCCCAGCTCTGCTTTCCAGGTCTGATGTGGAATTTTTTTCTATTTATATGTCATTTTGCTTTTTTAATGGTGAAATTGGGAAGTACCCTAAAGTCCCTGTGTTCACACTATCCTCTTTGCTGGCTCCCCCACTGATACTTGGAGCACTTCACATCAGGTCATGTGGACAGGAGTATTTTATTTGACATTGTAAAATAAATACTTAACTTTTTATGTGTAAAATTTGTTGTCAGAAATATAACTGTATTAAAACAGCCTATTTTCTTTTTTAGCACCGACTAGAAAAAGAGGCTGAGAAGAAGATAATAATGCTGGCAGACAGAGCCCACCATGAAGCTGTTGTGTAGGAGATCGCTGCCTCTTTTTTCTTTCTAATAGCCTCTCTTACCTCTTTGCTAGTCTTTTTTGTTCTTATCATGTTTTCTACCCCCTTCTCTCTTGGTCTGCTTTCTTCAAATTTTCTGGTTTACTTTCCTTCACTGTTTCTTTCTCTCTGTGTACCCACCCCTTTTCCATCCACCCTTTTTGTAGCAGCATAGTGTGGAGAAAAGAACCTGGGCTTCGAAGTTACACTTTGGTTCTCAACATGTATACTAACTGACTGTAAGAAGATGTCTTAACTTTTTTGAAATTAAATTTCTTCATCTAAAAATGGTGTTAATAATGGCAACTGTGCACAGTTGTCATGAAGTATATTAGTGAAAGTAACACTAAACTGCACTGTGTTAATAAACTAAGTCTCCATGGTTTATTTCTAATCTAATGTGGGTCTGACAGCTCTACTCCAGGGGTGATTCAGGAACCTGGGCTGCTTCCATCTTGTTCTTCATGTCCAGTCACATGTACAAAGAGAGAGCATGGGAAACTCATACCTGCCCTTAATTGCCTTGGACTGGAAGTAACACGTCCCTTTTTACTTTCCTGTTGGTGAGAACTTAGTTCTCAAGATCCCCACCTAACTATTGAGTACCCACCATAAGCTAAATAAGTGCTGGTCATTATTATTTTTTAAAATTATTGATTTTAATTTTTTTTGGTTGCCCCATGCAGCTTGCGGGATCTTAGTTCCCTGACCAGGGATTGAACCCGGGTGGGCCACGTCAGTGAAATTGCCAAGTCCTAACCACTGGACCACAAGGGAATTCCGGATGATCATTATTATTAATGTTAGGGGATTTAGCAGTCATTGTTCTAGTTTGGTAATATTTAAAACTTAGGTCTGTGTTTTGGGATCTTATATCTATCTATTTCAGGCAATTGAACAATGCTGGAAGAGCTGTTTTTAAAGAGAATATTTATCTCCAGAAAGCTCTCGCATACCACCTGAAGGAAGCTGATGCTCTACAAAAAAACTCTCAGAAGTTGCAAGAGACTCAAACTTTCCTTTTACAGCAAAAGGTTCATTTTGATTTTGTTTCCTTTTTTTGTAAAGATTGGGTTGGTGAATACTAAGAATTGAGTATAGTAGTGATGCATAAGGACAATAGGACAATTTTTCTTCTGTCTGGATGGTGTATTTTTCTTATCTGAAAAGTTAATTACTGAATGACTTATAAGAAACTTTAGACTTGGCTTTATAAAGAATAAATCCGAAACATAAATATAACTCCTGTCCTCTACTACCTTAGTATTAATTTTACTTTGCTTAGAGTTGGTCTCTGAATCACTTAGGAACTGTGACAACTGTGACAACAATGGTTTCCCCATGTGAGGTGTATTCTCTCCCTAAAGGAAGTCTGGAGGTAAGCAATCCAGAGCTGGAATGGTAGTGCTACAAATTCGGCAGACACTCAGGCTCCTCAACTTTGTTCTGCAACATATGGCTTTATCTCCTCAGAGTCACCTCATGGCCCCCAGCAGCTGCTGGAGCTCTAACAACAGGGCGGAAGAAGGGCAAGAAGGAAAACAGCATGCCCCTCCCTTTAGAGCTCTTCCTGGAAGTCCTATACAAATTTCTACTCGCAGCTCTTCCATCAGAGCTTAGTCACGTGGCTTTGATGAACACAAGGGAAACTGGGAATTTTCAGCTGGGCTTACTACCTTTCTGAATGAAATTGGGGTTTTATTATGAAGGAGGAAATGGAAAATGGACACTAGGATAGGCATCTAGCAGATTGCCACAGTTTGCAGTATATAGTTGTTAAATTACTGTTTTACTGTACAGTCTTATTGATTTTGGAATATTTTTTTGATAATACATTGAACTTTTCATAATTTTAGAGGAAGGAAAGTTTCTTAATTAGCAAAATCTGTGGCCTTCCTAAGTCCAGGCAGGGACTCTTGACCGTTTCTTACTCTTTATGCACAGAATACCAAAATGTCACCATTGCAACCTGGCCTCAAACTCAAATCTCATGAAGTAATGGATATTAGCGAGGAACTTTTAAGTTTTGAAATTAATTTTTTAAAAAAATCTCTCACCTCTCCATCTTTCTGTTTTAGGAAATCAATGATCTGTTGGTTAAGGAAAAGATAATGCAGCTTACCCAGCAGAGATTACAAATCCAGAGTCTTCAGAAGAAGGTAGTAAGCTTGGAGACTGCCCTGAGTTGTATGACCAAAGAGTTTGAGACTGAAGTTTTAAAACTGCAGCAGCAGGCAATGGTAGAGAACCAAGCGGGTCAGATTGAAATTTTCAAGCTGCAGCATCTTCTTCAGATGAAGGACAAGGAAATGAATCGAGTAAAGAAGCTGGCCAAGAACATACTAGATGAAAGAACAGAAGTGGAAAGATTCTTTTTAGATGCTCTACACCAAGTAAAGCAACAGATCCTATTTAGCAGAAAGCATTATAAACAGGTAGCACAAGCTGCTTTCAATTTTAAAATGAGAGAGGCATGTGCAGGAAGAACAGAATATCCCAAAATCCGAACATTTGATGGCAGAGAGCACAGCACCAACAGTGTGAATCAGGATCTTATGGAGGCCGATAAATGGTACTAATAATGCTTTAATATTTTGCCTTTGTACTGCTCTTCTTGTGCCCTTTAGAGAAATAAAAACCCTGAAAAGTTCAGTTTGGTAATATCTAAGTATTGACTAGATTACTCAGTAAGTTACTTGAGGAGAGGTTCCTGAACTGTCTTACTCATCTTTGTAACCCCTATGCTTAGCATACTGTGTGGGGCTTAGTAGGTATTCTCAGTAGATGTCCCCCCTTTTTTGTGTGACAGAGACTTGTTAAAGGGATTATTTGTTCCATTTTGAATATCATTGTAATATCTTTTAACATGTTCCTTTATTTTGTTATAAAGGTTTGATTAGATTCAGGTTAAACATTTTTTTTTTTTTTTTTTTTTGTGGTACGCGGCTTCTCACTGTTGTGGCCTCTCCCCTTGTGGAGCACAGGCTCTGGACGCGCAGGCTCAGCGGCCATGGCTCATGGGCCCAGCCGCTGCGCGGCATGTGGGATCTTCCCGGATCGGGGCATGAACCCATGTCCCCTACATCGGCAGGCGGACTCTCAACCACTGCGCCACCAGGGAAGCCCTCAGGTTAAACATTTTTGATAAACATGCTTTTCACAAATATTTTGTAATGTTCCCTTTACTATTCTGAGATGAAATTCATAGGTAATAATATCTAATCAAACCTATAATTAAAAAAATCAATATAACAATTCTTTGCAGCAACTCTTTGTTGTACGGAACTGCCCTATGGATTGGAGGACACCCGGTAGTGCCCCCTCCATCATTGTATTAACCAAAAGTCCCCACAAGGCTTTAAAATACACTAGAGATCTACTGCCACCATGATAAAAGTAGTAGAATGATTGAGACATTTGTAGACTATATACAATTGTTGTTTCCTGTTAGCATTTTAATCTGTTTGAATACTTTTCTCCCTATAAACCATGGATTAAATTATAATGCATTTTAAAGATTATTCTGAAAAAATTGTTTTATATCTCAACACGATTAGATTCTTCAAAGGTCTTAAGAAACTTAAAACGACTCCCTACTACTATGACTTAACATCTTATTGAGAGGGCTTCCAAATGTGTTTTCTGTTTTAAATTATTTTTAATAGGCTAATATGTAGGTTCTTTTAAATTGTATAGCTGTTGGGAAGGTTGGACATGGCCAATGACTCTTCTTCAAAAATTTCCATACTATAGTTTTTTTACCTTCTTGCCATATTCAGAAGTCTGTTAATAACACTATTACTATTATTCTATTATAATAATAGTTATTATGATAACTATTACCAAGAGATTCACTTTATTTATTTATTTTTAATTAATTTATTTATTTTTTGCGGTACGTGGGCCTCTCACTGCCGTGGCCTCTCCTGTTGTGGAGCACAGGCTCCGGACGGGCAGGCTCAGCGGCCATGGCCCATGGGCCCAGCCGCTCCGCAGCATGTGGGATCCTCCCGGACCGGGGCACGAACCCGTGTCCCCTGTATTGGCAGGTGGACTCCCAACCACTGCGCCACCAGGGAAGCCCCACTTTATTTTTTAATTTAATAAGTCAAGCAAGTTGAGTCCCCACCATACAGAAGGCAGTTTCTTTTACATTTTTAAAATCTACTGTATATTAAGTGGTATATAAGTTTTCAGAAGAAGGTGCATAAAATGATTCTCCACATTGTTGTTGCAGAAACTGGACACTTCCCTATTCTGCCTCATGAGCAACTTATCACTTTAATCCTAGTGTTCAATAGGATTTCTTCCAGGAAGGCAGAAATTGTAGTTAAAATATTACATTATCTGCTTAAGAGGCAGATTGGGGAAGGACAATTAAAGTATATGGTGATTATAAGGCAAAACCTAAACTTAAAACTAACCCAATTGACATATATGAAAAAATATTTCTTACATTTTACATCAATACCCTATCTACATGTCAGCCAACTTCTGTAAATAGCCAAGTAGACTATGAATCCTTTGGAAAAGTTATGGTATAGATAAATACCTTCCTGGAAGGCTTAGCTGCCTCTTAAGCAGATAATGATACATACAAAGACAAAACGTACAAGAAAAAAACAGTTGTTTGATGAAATTATTTGGAGGTAAGAAATAGACTAGATAAGTTACATGTTATTTTATATATTTACCTCTTATCACTCTATTTTCATAGCAAAATATCTAATACTAAAGACTTGCTAAAAAGGAATTTATCAGTAATTTCACCAAACAACTGTTTTTTTTCTTGTACCTTTTGTCTTTGTGTTATCTGGATACATAATATTGCATTACAACTTTATTTTTTGCTTATTTGTTTAATGTTTGAGCACAGAGTTTTTCATGTTGTTATAGTTTTTCTTATTTTCAGTTTAATGACAACATAACACTTCAAATTGGCTACCATGTTAATGTGCTTTTCAAATTTATGATTTTGTCATGGACATGGTTTGCTTTGTAGTCATTCCATTTGGAAACCTCATAATATTCAGTTATGATTAAGAAATTTTCTCATGTTTACATATTTTATATTTCTTAAAAAGAAGAGATGCTTACTTTGACCATTTATTTTTCATTTTTTTCTTTGAAATTCTTTAGGACAGATATTCAAGGAAATATGGACATTGGAGATTTGACCTGGGAGCAGAAAGAGAAAGTCTTGAGGTTGCTCTTTGCAAAAATGAATGGCTTTGTTCCTAGGTAACTCCCTATTTCAGTAGTGAAATACCAATTTGCTACCAAACCTAGAGGCCATATAGGAAAAGTGAACATATTCTTACTTAGAATTAAGGGAATGGAAAAGGACCAGAAAATATTAATATAAAAGGGTCATACTGCTTAGCTACTGCAACTCCCAGAGATAAAGAATGGGAGATGTGTAAGTGAGCACAAAAATGAAAGAGGTATTAAAGGGGAAAGAAAATCGATCAATCTTAGGTGTTTAAGGTAATGCTTCCTGAGAAGGTATAACATTGTTCAGCTGAATGAGTGGTAACTAAAGAGAAGCATAACAAATGTTAAGATTTTATTGGTCTGCAAAGATAAGTAAATTATTTTAAAGCTGATTATTAATCAAGGGGATCTCTAATACCAAGAAAAAGACCTGGAAAGGAAAATAGAAATCCACAGGTACTCCAAATAATTATTTTTAATGATTAGTTTCACTCTCTTCATTATGTTTTATCAATGACTATAACCCTGGTTATAGTCACTTTATAGTAACTATAAAGTGGATAAAATAAATCAACCACTTACTGATTGCTTGTTTTTTTTTTTTTTTAATGGGGTGGGGGGGTTACTGGATTTGAATTTCTGAAGCTGTATCTCAGGCTCCTTATAAATCTTTCATTTATTTATTTATTTAGACATTTATTGGCCTTATACTTCTTGAAGTTTTTTGTCCCCTGAATATTTTAATTAATTAATTTATTTTTGCTGTGTTGGGTCTTCGTTTCTGTGCGAGGGCTTTCTCTAGTTGTGGCAAGTGGGGGCCACTCTTCATCGCGGTGCGCGGGCCTGTCTCTATCGCAGCCTCTCTTGTTGCGGAGCATAGGCTCCAGACGCACAGGCTCAGTAGTTGTGGCTCACGGGCCTAGTTGCTCCGCGGCATGTGGGATCTTCCCGGACCGGGGCCCGAACCCGTGTCTCCTGCATCGGCAGGCAGATTCTCAACCACTGCGCCACCAGGGAAGCCCCTGATTGCTTGTTAAATGCTTGGCACCATTGTATTGTGGGGATTCAAAAGAATCAAGGGACATTGCCTTTGATCTCAAAGAGCTTACAGTTTGGTTGCCCAAACAAAACCAAGCATAACAAGGAAAAAAATTAGGTGGTACAATAAAGTAAAGATGGAATTCAGACAATATGTCAGTGGGCTAGAGTAGTCAGGGAAGATTGAAAGAGGGTGACTCTGTGGGGTGCCTTGTAGGATAGTGGTAGAGCAGGGAGGGCACATCAGGCAAGGGGTAGACAGCCTAAGAAAAAGCCCAGAGTTAGGAATTGGTGTAGGGTATTTAGGCAACATTGAGGAGAAACTGCCTGTCTTGAGGAAATTTGGTGATGCTAGAGAGTAATTACTAATTAGAAATAAAGTTTAACCTATAGATTGAATTATGATGAGCCTTAAAAACCATGCAGAAAATCCTGAACTTTTGTAGATTCTAGAGTACTGTAACAGTTTTCTTCTCTGCCTTAAAGGAATACAAAGAGCAAGAAGCCAGACTCACTCTCTCAGTGGAAGGGTTCACAGGTCATTGTTCTCAGAGCTGACCTTAATGTAACACAGTGACATGTATGATGGATTGGAGGATAGAAATAGAGTTGGGACCAACAGAAGCTGCTGCACTGCTTTGGGCACGCAGCATTGAGGGCTTTAGGCAAGAGTGAGGGCAGTCGGAATAAAGGGGAGAAACAGAGAAAGTAAGGAAGGAGAAACAGGACTTGGTGATAAAGGACAAAAAGAATAAAGAAAAGGAGTAAATGTTTAAGATTTTTAGCTTAAGAAATGAAGGAATGGTGGTATGAAAGGCAAATGAAAAATCTGGAAAGCCAGCGTGAGGGAAATGTTTAAATTTTATTTAATCCATCCGTTCATTCATTTAACATATACATACTGAGTGCCAACTATTTACTGAAGATATAGTGTTGAGCAAATAAAGACATCATGCTTGATTTCAGGGAGTTTTAGTCTACATGGAAGAAAAACATTGTTCAAATCATCACACAAATAAAAAATACAACTATGACATAGGTTCAAAGGAGTGGTATACAGTGGTAAGAGAGCCTAGATTAGGGGAATCTGACCTAATTGAGGAGATCAGGAAAGTCTCTGAGGAAGCAGAAGCTTGAGCTGATCTCTAAGGGTAAGTAGGAACAAAAGGGGGTGGAAAAAACATTCTAGGCAGAAGAAATACAAGTAGTATTTTCAGTGCTGAACTGGAGATGTGGCAACATATTGGAGTTAAAACCACTTAAGGCATTTGCAAAGACTGATTGGAGTACACATGAGAGTTTAGGAGGGAGATTTGGGCATGTTTAGTGAAAATTGGTAGTTGAGTTTAGGAAAGTGGATGAAGATACAGGAATAAAGGGGCTGAGACTAGAACCTTTAGGAATAACCACAATTAAAATAAACAGGAGAGGGCTTCCCTGGTGGCGCAGTGGTTGACAGTCCGCCTGCTGAGGCAGGGGACACGGGTTCGGGCCCCGGTCCGGGAAGATCCCACATGCCGCGGAGCGGTTATGCCCGTGAGCCATGGCCGCTGAGCCTGCGCGTCTGGAGCCTGTGCTCCGCAACGGGAGAGGCAACAACAGTGGGAGGCCCGCGTACCACAAAAAAAATAAAATAAAATAAATAAACAGGAGAATAAAAAAAGAGTACAACCAAAATAGAAGAGTTTAAAGAATTATAGGCTGAATGGAAGATGGAGGATTTTGAAATGGATTTGTGTCTCTGGTAGACTTTCAAAGAGTTTAATTGAAGAGGTAGGGGTAGAATCCAGACCGCAGGCACTGAATGTCTGTCTCATTGTGAGTTGATATTTCTGTACCCCAGGAAATACAGCCAGAGTACCAGGCCTCAAGTTCCACACTGTGTTGTTTTCAACACTTGGAGAAACAAAGGAATTTGGGTGAAATCTTTCACACCAAATCAGTGAACTTGAACTGGCCACAATGGGATGATGCCTAAGCCTGTTGGATGAAAAAAAGATAAGATAGGAATAGGATGATGAAATGTTGAGATGAAATGAGAAAGCTCAAACCAGCGGGGAGGAATTAGATGATAAAAGGTCTTCCAAGGCAAGTGGAGTAATTAGGAAGTTGGTAAGAGTTCACAGTTGGTTGTATATGATTGTGAATCCAACAATACAATATTTTTCTTTGTGATTGAACTAACTCAAAGGAGTATAACCAATAAACTGCACTCTTTAGTGCATCAACAATCACTCTGGCTATATCTCAGGCACTAGAAGTATCTAAGGTACATTTTTTTCATGCATTATTTTTGAACTATTTAATATAGCCAGATTTTGAATGGGGTTATGCTGCTTTCATATGCACCTAATTGAGGACAAGTTTTAGGAGTGGGGTATGTCTTTATCTGCTGGCAAATCAACCTACTATACTTTTTGTAACTCTGTTAATCTCACTTTCAAATTAGAATATTGAATGAATGATGTTGATTTCCTGGTTTTGTTTTTTTTTTTAGATTGAAAGCAGATTTATTCAGGGTGATACACACACAATAGACAGAATGTGAGCCATCTCAGAGGGCAAGAGGGCCTATTTTTCTGTTCTTAAACTAGAATTTCCAAAGTATAAGAAAAAATTTTCATACTGGGTCTATCTAAATTGGTAACTTTCCTGTGTTTTGAGATTCTTTTTGTGGGAAGGGAATTTTTTGGCCTTGCTTTTGGTCAGTACTCTGGTTCAACCTTGCCCATCACCATTAACAGCTGTTTATTATTATTATTATTAATTTTTTGGCTGCATTGGGTCTTCGTTGCTGCGCATGGGCTTTCTCTAGTTGTGGTGAGCAGAGGCTACTCTTTGTTGCGGTGTGCAGGTCTCTTATTGTGGTGGCTTCTCTTGATGTGGAGCACAGGCTCTAGGTACGTGGGCTTCAGTAGTTGTGGCACGTGGGCTCAGTAGCTATGGCACACGGGCTTAGTTGCTCTGCGGCACGTGGGATCTTCCTGGACCAGGGCTCGAACCCGTGTCCCCTGCATTGGCAGGCTGATTCTTAACCACTGTGCCACCAGGGAAGCCCTTAATAGCTATTTTATGAGTATCATCATGATTATATTCATAAATATTTCCATTTCTTAAGTTCAACATGTCTCAACTTTAAGAGAATGTAAGTTTAAATTAACTTGCCTAATATTATACTGCCTCTATGTGTGTATGAAAGCTCATTTTTGAAAATAAGAAGCCCATCCAACTGAAGCATTTCCCTTTAGCAGTTTTATATTTATTTATTTTTTAAATTTCTATTTACTTATTTATTTTTGGCTGCATTGGGTCTTCGTTGCTGCGTGCTGGCTTTCTCTAGCTGTGGTGAGCGGGGCTACTCCTTGTTGTGGTGCACAGGCTTCTCCTTGCAGTGACTTCTCTTGTTGCGGAGCATGGGCTTCAGTAGTTGTGGCATGTGGCCTCAGTAATTGTGGCGTGCAGGCTCAGTAGTTGTGGCCATGGGCTTCGTTGCTTCGCGGCATGTGGGATCTTCCCAGACCCGGGATCGAACCCGTGTCCCCTGCATTGGCAGGTGGATTCTTATCCACTGTGCCACCAGGGAAGTCCTATATTTGTTTATTTATTATTATTATTTTCCTTTAGCAGTTTTAAAGTGTAACTGAAATACAGGGCATGTGGAGACACTGCCTCATTGTTAACTTATACCCACTACAGGAAATACAGCCAGAGTTCTAGACCTCCAGTTCCAGACTATATTGGTCCTGATGATGAAACAACAAAGGAGTTTGGGTAAGCTCTCTTGACAAAGCAATGAACATGAGCCTGATCATAACAGTGGTTGTAGACATCTTATACATACTAGAATTGAGTGAGAATAACATAACAAGTATATTGTTCTGAACCAAGTGCCATGTGTGTGGTTGTTGACAAGTCTTACTTTGTCATTTTTGTAGGGATGAAAGTAAGCTTCAAGATCAAACCTTCATCACCCAGCAAGTGCCAATCTTAGACTCTACTGGTGAACTGGTGATACCCAATATTCAGAAATGATCACAAGAGTCTGACATAGTAAGGAGTCTGTAATCTAACCAAACAATATACATAATTGTTCCCCTTCCTCATGCAGCTTCCTCTAAGTCACAGTTCTTTTCTATACTAGTCAGGAGCTCTCAGGGATCAGTGAAATGAATAATAACATTAGTGTGAGATTGTGGACATTTTAATAAACAATATCCACACTAAGGAAGGCATATATTTAATGCAAATGCATATTTGTGCCTCTTTTAGTGTGGAAAACCTATAAATTGCCTTTTGAAATATATAGCCCAGTTAAAATATGTACTATCCTTTATGTAAGAATAAACATAGTGACCATGTAACTGTTGGCTTTGGACAGAGGTGGGAAGTCTGGGTCACTATAAGCTAGCGGACAAAGGCATTATAAGGAAGAACGGTACCATAAAAAAAAAAAGCCAGGTTTTCTTTTTAAGAGCTTTTTACTTGTAATTTGTTGTACATAATCAATTAGTACAATGTAAAATGTGAGAAATTTCCAGTGAGGCCACATCAGAGCAAAAAGAAAATACTGAATTTTTTAGCAGTTACTAGCATGAACACAACTGTACAGATTTTTTTCCATCTAAGAAATAAGAAACTCTTCTGAGTAGCAAGTACCTAGTCAAATGAGTTGATTCCAATTAGAGCAGCACAATTCTGATTAGTTAGCATTTCTTAAAAAGTAATTTTCCTTAAATGTAAGGAAAACTTAGGAGTCTCTGTGATTATATTTTAATTCCACTTGGAATTTAGACAATATGACCTTTTATTCAACCCAGCCTGTAGTTGTTGGACTGGATTAAATATTACTACCAGTTGTCAGCTGTGATAAGAGATAAAACAAGAGGCATTCTATTATGAAATTATAAATTTCTATTGCCTCACCTTTAGGCAGGCAAATCCCCCCCCTAAAAAAAAGCGCCAGGAGGGTCATAAATGTATTTTATTAAAGTTCAATCACCTTAAGTGATTAAAGATTTTGACGTTCTATCCAACAGGTGGTAGTAATAAGCCTAAAATCCACAGAGTGCACAAACATTTTCAAGGTTTTTACCATCCTTAATTCATTAAATAACCTCCATGGAATAGGTTAGCATTATCTATGTAACTAATGAGGAAGCAGGTCCTCTGGCTGAGGACCAGAGACTACTCTATCAGAAATGAGAAGCCTTCTTTCTCCTAGGTCAGTGGGTGAAGACCACATCAGAAAGACAGGATTCAACTGGCATGGTAGAGCAAAAAGACAGAATCTATTCTGTTTAGCATATAAATTTCTGTTCTGACTTAACGTTGAGCTATAGCTCATTAGTTGAGCTACAGCAAGGAAACAAAAAGCATAAAGACAGTTGAATTAATGGTAGCAGAAGAATCTGTCAAAGCATTTCTTTGACTACTTCACACATGGAAAGCTTTGAAATTTCTTAGGCCCCAGTTAATTACTTTACATTAGGGTTCTTTCATTAAAAAGTATCACAGGGCTTCCCTGGTGGCGCAGCGGTTGAGAGTCCGCCTGCCAACGCAGGGGACACGGGTTCGTGTCGGTCTGGGAAGATCCCACATGCCCCGTAGCGGCTGCGCCCGTGAGCCATGGCCGCTGAGCCTGCGCGTCCAGAGCCTGTGCTCCGCAACGGGAGAGGCCACAACAGTGAGAGGCCCGCGTACCGCAAAAAAATAAAAATAAAAAGTATCACAAATGAGAAATGCAGGCAAGAGGAAAGAACAATATAAAAATTTTGACAAGTAATATCAGGTTAGCCTTACTTTAGGCAACAGTCTCGCACATACTTGGAGAACACTTGAGTCTGAAGGTTTTGAGCCTCCACCCCAGAAAGTAGGAATTTGGTTTTTCCCTTCCAAACGGGAAGGACATTTTTAGGGAGAATTTTTGTTTTGGAGAATTTAACAGTGTCACCCAAGGTTGTATCTTTAAGGGTGGTTCATTTTCTCTGACCGTTTTTTACTCTAAGTAAAGTACTAGGAGTCCTAAGAAATGTTCTGTTCTTATACATTATACTGATTAAGTTCAGCATTAATTTGATTTCAAAGCTAAGAACAGTGGTTAAAACTTGTTTACAGAAATGCATTTTGGAAGAGAAAAATATTGTAAAACATGTAGTGAATGTTTCTTCAGTTTCTCATTCAGCCAATGAGGAAAGGGCATTGCCTTTCTTTTTACCATTAATCACTTCTCAATAAACGGAAGATCCTGTTAAGCAACAACAACAAAAAAGAGCCTTGCTCACTTTCATGTTGGAATACCCCTTGATTTCTGGGCCTGATATAACTTTTGAAATAGTTTTCTAAAAAAATCCTGTTGGCATCTGAATTAATGACTGAAGCATTAATTGACTGCTGAAGCAAACCCTGAAATTTAACGCTTGGCACACACCACAAAAAGTTGATTTATCCAATACATACTGAGGTATCCTTGGGAAGTGGTTTTAAGAAGCAGGAACAGTGACAATGATAGAATTAGTGGTCATGAGTCACTAGGACAAAGTGGCATTCAGCAGAAAAGACAGAAGCAGTTGTCACATCTGTGGGATAAGTAGAGATAGATTATATCTTGTGTGGTGTGGGATAAATGAGAGGCTCAGCAAAGCTTTGCAGAGAGGCCTCACCCACTGGCATTTATGTGGGGCTGTATTTGATGATCAACCAATGGGTGAATTATTTTTGACCTATTTCCCCATACAATAGATCCTCTTCCTTGGAAGATCGTCTTTACACACACTAATGTTCCCTTCCTTCAAGTCATCAGAAAAGGGGAAAATTTTTAGAAATCAGGTCTAAGCTCTTATTCCAGAGAAGCATTTCACAGTTAGAACAGTGACCTCAAAAATAAAATTATGAAGAGCAAGTGAAAATCTGGTTTCAGAATGACACTAGGAGTCTCCCTATTAGCTACTTAACAGGGGATAATGGTCCTGTGAAAGATTTTAGTTACATAGTATTCCAATCCCAGGGATCTGATCTGAGCAAAGTTGGCAGTTGGAGTTGGTCAAGAATAAAGGGCAATTACTCAGGATGGACTGAGTCCAGAACAAACTCATTTCTAACGGCCCATGGTAGGCATGACTACAGCAGGTGAGGAAAGAGAAGCATCTTCTTCTTTCCACTGTGAAGTTACAGTTTTTAGCTGAGTGTAGAACTGGATGCCCTAAAGAGAACAAAGAAAGAAAAAAAAAAAGAGAGAAAGAGTTATCATATATGCCCGGGGGTTTCATGATTCCTCTTTTAATCACTTTTGAAGGAGATGCTATGAAATGCTATTCACGTTCCTACTGGAGGAATAGGTGCAACCAAAATTAAATATATTGCTCATGAGATAATTTATGTAAAACATTTAGCTTATTACCTGGCACATCTAAATGGAAAAATTGAACAAGGTAAACTGTTAAACTTGTATTTATTTTATAAGAATAGGCTTGAGTAAAAGAGAATAGACTGCAGATCTAACACATAAAATTACTAGCAAGCTAGAAGGATACTGTTAGAAAAAAACACACCAGCTTGATTAAAATACTCTTCTGGAATTATTAGACAAAATCTGGGCAATGTTAATACAGTGAAAACAACTTTAGAGATTATTACATACTTTCAATATAAGATACAACTGAAGTTTACATTTTATTATGTAAGAATGATACTTTTATGTCTTCTTTCCAGAGTGCAAAATAGCAATTTAAGTACCTAAGGATTTAAGACTTCAAACTGTATATAAGGTCAGTCTTTTACTCTAAGAAGCCTCACTCACCAGAGTAACTTACAGTAATTAAACAAAGACATAGCAGGAAAAAAACTCCAAAACTGACAAACTATTTTAAGCAAGAGTTTTACTCTGCTTCCCTTGAAAGAAAGTTTCAATAGTATCAAACTAGTCAATTTTACAAAAGCTGTGACTAATGCACAAACTGGATAATCCACCTCCAAACAGTGTTTCTTAACCAGCTGGCTACACAGTCATAGCCTGCTGTGTAATCCCACTGTTAATTTATTATTAACCTATAAAAGGGAAACCTGTATAGAAAATAAGTAATTTTTTACTGAAGGTCCCAAAATGGCTGTATTTCTGTGGGACTACAAAGAACTTTCACTAGCCCATTTGTCCAACACATATTTGGGTACTTGCTCTGTGCCACGTTCTGCAGATAAGTAAATAATAATTACAGTGTGATGAGAGCTTCTTAACATGGCTTAAATAGTCCTACTACATGACTTGCCTCTGCCTACCTCTCTAACCTCATCTCTTACCACTATCTTCCTTATTCACTCACTGTGCTCCAGCCCATTTCTGCTGTTTGAACGGTGCCATGCCTGTTCTTGCTTTAGGATATATGCACCAGTTGAAGGATGTGATAATAGTGGTAATTTGGTTCCAGATCTGCTCTATTTATTTATTTTTTGTTCGGTGCTGCATTTATATAATTTTTATTATAGAATAGTGTTTAATATACAGAAGGTGCTCAATAAAATTTTTAGTAAATGAGTAACTATTATGGGAGCAATGTGTGCAGTGGGAGCACATGAGGACATACCCAACCCAACACTGAAGGGGATGGTGGTGGTCAGAAGTGATTTTCTGGAGGAGTCCACACTTTAAACTGGGGGTTAACAGTCAGATGAAAAGGGGGGAGAAAGGGGGGATACAGGAAGAGAGGGTCACAGGCAGAGGAGAGGACATATACAAAGACTTGGATTTACTCATGCTCTTTCCCAAAAACTCTGTTGCCTTGAGTTATTCAGGAATTGGCAAAATTTTGTTAACTTTTATATCTTTTCTAGGGAAACTACTGACTTGTTCCCGAATATGTTCAAGAAAGTTTCTTAGAGGAAAAATATATTTTTTAAACTTAAAGTCACCTGTTTGCCATAGAAATTGGTGTCTCCCCTGAAGGAAGCTCGAGAGCCAGTGAATGAGAACATTGGCAAAGGCACTGGAATGGGCACATTCACCCCGACCTAAAGCAGAACAAATCCACGTCACATACTAAGAAAAACAAAGGAACTTTCCATTTAGAAGCCCAAATGCTTGGCATCAGAGAGACCAATTTTAACTACCCACCTTCTACCCGATCCTGCATCCCATGAGCTTTTATTCCTGAGGAAGAAATGGGGCACTGAGGGAGATCAGAGGGGCAGTGACTGATCGCTGTTTACCTTCTCCCCTTACATAGGAAACAGTAAATGGCTACAAGAATATCCTAAGAATTCTGTTCACAAACCTGTCCGACATCTACCAGGTGGGAATATTTCCGAGCAGTGGCTCCATTGGTGGTGAAGATGGCAGTTCCATTTCCATATGGGTTGTCATTTACGATCTTGATGGCTTCATCCAAAGTGTCTGTTTCCAGAACTACAAGAACTGGGCCAAAAATCTCCTCTTTGTAACAGGTCATATTTGGCTGCCAGGAGTGATGTAGCAGAAAAGAAGTCAGTATTTTTTGCTTATTTGGTACTTTATTACCCACTTGCTTAATGAACAGCTTTTATGTTAGTAATAATCTCTTTTCATTTTAAATCACCTATTAAAAAAAGTCCTTTCTTGCTGTGTTCCATCTTCCAAGCTACCCATCATAAATAACTTGAAATTCCTATTACTGTAACTATATAACTACACTCCTTTTCTTTAAGCACTGTATTTTTAGGTCTCATGACCCATTACTAGCTTCCTGTTTTATGCCTGTATTACTTGTTTATCCAATTGTTATCTTACTGAAAACTACTTGAAAATTCATTTTTTTAATAAATCAAATATACATTAAAAATACCACAGGAGAATTTTTCTATTTAAAGAAATCCTGTGCTAAGTTTTCTGTAACATAAACAATCTATTCTGATTTGTTCCTTTGCCTCCCAAATGGGTCTGTACATTTTTATTTTGGTATCAGGTCACATTAAACATTGAAAACATCTTTTACCACTGCAGCTGGTCAGCTGTGTTTGTTGCTGATAAGTGGATTTTTCCTCAATGACTCTGTGGCAAGAAATCTCATAATTTCTACTACACTTAGATTCAGCTCTTGACTGTTCAGGATTTTAATAGGATTAGTGGGGATATCTGAATTTCAAAAAAACTCCTCAATATAGTCATTGAGGAGTCATTGTCATTTTAGCTGCACAACTTTCAGTTTTGATAAATAAAAATTGACACCAATTCTTTTTCTTTTGTCACTTTCTGGTGAAGATGTAGGTATTCAATAACTATTGGGGGCTGATATATTGATGGAGACACTGCAATAGCTATAAGCTAGGCAGTAAGAAGGAGAGGGAAGAAGAATTTAACATTAAACAAGTAAGAAGTATAATGTAAGATAGGAACTGGCAAAATAATGGCCTGTGAGCTGGAGTGGCTTGCTGCCAGTTTTTGTACAGCCCACAAGCAAAGAATGGTTTCTACAATTTTTAAATGGTTGAAAAAAATCAATCATGACACCTAAAACTATATGAAATTCAAATTCCATTGTCCATAAATAAAGTTTTATTGGAATATAACCACACCATGTTAATGGCTGAGTCGAGTAGTTGTGACAGAGACTATTTATCCCTGCAAAGCCAAAAATATTTACTCTTTAGCTCTTAATGTAAAGTTATCCAACCACTGGTATAGTGGAAAGAGGTTGGAAGTCAGAAGGGGAGACTCATTCAGACTTGAGATAAAATAACTGAGTAATTCTGGCAAGAGATGAGGTCTCTAGTCATTAAATGTCTTCATTTATAAATTAGGTGAATGAGGTGCCTTTAGCTAATTTCACAAAATTATATATTTGCAAAATAAATAATCCAGAGTTGTTCACCTTGACATTTGAGATGATGGTTGGCCCAACAAAGTTCCCATTTTCATAACCTTTGACTTTAATATCTCGCCCATCAAGAAGGATGGAAGCTCCTTCCTTTGTTCCACTATCAATCAGATTGCAGACTCGCTCTTTTGCCTGGGGGGTGATCAGAGGGCCAAGATCAGCTCCAGGCTGGTCTCCTGTAGAACAACACAGAAGTATTTAAGGTCTTCATTAACATAAATTATGAGTGCTAAATAAAGATGAATCCAAATGACAAGTAGTACAGTACAAAGAGAGACAATGGTAAGAATAAACATGATTGCTCCCACTGGACAAGGCCAATGCGAAAATCAAGAGCTTAGTGCCACAGGTGCAAAGTCTAAAGAAGCCCGGCAGATAACTGGTTACCTGCATTGACTCTCAGCTTTTTGGCACGCTCTACCAGCTCTGGCAGCCACTTCTTAGCTTCTCCCACAAGGATCGCTGTTGAAAGAGCCATGCGGCGCTGACCAGCGGCTCCAAATGCTGCCCCAACGAGCTGGTTCAGAGTATTTTCCTTATTGGCATCTGGCATGACTACCCCATGGTTTTTGGCTCCCTAAGGAAATACAGAAAGTACATGAATCTTCCTTGGCAAAATACAATTTGGCTAAGAAATTAAAGAACCTGAGATTTCAGATGAGAATTTAAGGGAAGGGCTCAAGAATTTATCCTGTGTTGCTTTGAAAATAGATTTATTATCATTTTGATATTGCTGAAGTACTGGTAACACTGAGTAAGTCTCCAGGTTACTTTCGCTTCACTTCCTCAGCTGAAAAGCTGATAGGTGTTTATTTAGATCAAAACCACTATCAAACGACCCCCACCCCGCCCAAAAAACAAAACACTGCCTCAATCACATTCGGTCAAATTGACAGGCTAAACACTGCATCCAGGAGCCAAGGAGAACTCCCTTCTCTTTCCTAAGTTAGCTAGGAAAGAATTTGTCGTTTGTCAGAGGTTCCAGTTATATGAAGAGCAATGTAAACATAGAGCTGCCAGTAGCCAGCTGAAAGGCAAAATAGGAGGTAGGCCTCCTGATACACAATTTCCGGAAAGAAATTCCCCCAATTGGCTTGCTTCTAGATACACAGCCTCATAAACTTCTATGTGGGACTGACATATGGTCATTTCCACATGTTTCCAGGTACAGCTATAGTTGAGTACATAAATAGATACCTTGTCTGCTACTTAACTGTATCCCATTACATATAGTATAATGTTAGACACAGAATACATTCAAGAAATATGTAGTGAAATGGGAGGGGCATAAATCAAATTGGCCAAAACACATCCAGCCATGAAAAGAAACAAATGGGCATATCATGAACAGTCTCCAAGCCTGTACATAGGTGGCTACCCTTTTTGCAACATTAGTGGAAGGGTAAGAAAGTAGCAACTGGACATTATATTTAGTATCAAAGAATTACCAAGTATTTGGCAAGGAGCTAGTCACTAAGGAACAGTAAAACTATGCAGCCAAGTAAACCACACTCATATATCATACACGGATATCTGGCTCTTTCCAGAGCCTTAAATAGTCTGGGCTCTTAGGGAAGATCATATCTTTGACATTAGTAGTTAGGATACGCCTTAAAGGCAGGAAGGATGGGGTCTAGCTGGAAGAATGGTATGAAGGAAGAAACAGGGCCAGAAGCAGAATTTGGCAGTTACTGCTGAAGCCCAAAGAATTTGAATATCATTCTTAAGGAGAAATGTGACTTTATCACCAAGATTACCTGGTTAAGATAAAAGGTAATTAAAGTGACAGAGAATAAAACTCATCACACTGTTCGTGGTTAAAGGGAAGACAACCAGGATGAATTGTGAATAAAGAAACACTGTCATTAGGGTGGGATGAGTGGCCCCTCTACTGAGGGGCTTTTTCCAGGTAATTTTAATACATATAACAGAATTTGGGGGAAAAAGGAGTAAGAAGTTACCATATTGGCTTGAACTCTCTTGCCATGTCTTGACCCTCTCTCAAAGATGTACTCTCCTGCCTGGTTGGATCCCACAAAGCTGATTGCTTTGATATCAGGATGCTCGCAAATAAAGTTTACAGCTTTAAGAAGAAAATAAATGATTACCACAAAGGAAAAAAGGGCTGTGGGATTCTCAGCAAAGCAAATTTCTCCCTTTCTCACTGTTATGAATGAGAAGTTTTCATACTTTTGTTTTTCTACCCTGGATTCCCATTTTGGAGTTCTGTCCTTGTTCTCTTAAATTCTTCTTTTTTTTTTGGCCATGCTCCACCACTAGTGGGATTTTAGTTCCCCAACCAGGGATCTAACCTGCGCCCCCTGCAGTGGAAGCGAGGAGTCTTAATCACTGGACTGCCAGGGAAGTCCCTCTCTTAAATTCTTTAAACTACAAATCTTATTTAACCTCTTCTCTTTCATTATTTTTCCCACTTGCTAGTCCAGAATTTCTACTTTTAATCTAACTCTGAAGGCTACAACTCCTATTTTCCTCCAAAATAATAGCCTTTCAATACTTAACTCTTCCTTTTGTCCTTTACGAATGTGATATTTCCTCAACTGTCACTTATACTGGGACTCTCAGATACTACTGTGCCCTCATGTGAGAGGCAATAGAGCATAGTATTTAAAAGTAAAAACCAGGGTCTGCCTTCTTAAGTGTACACATCCCAACTTTTACAGTTTCTAGCAACGTGACTTTGGGCAAATCACTTAGTTTCATTATACCTCAATTTTCTTATCTGTAAAATGGGAAAATAATAGTACCTACCTCAAAGGGTTGTTGTAAAGACTAAATGAGATAATACATAGAAGGCATTAGGAACAAATATATAGAAGGCATTAGGAACAGTGCTTGAAACACAGAAGCACTTTTTAAGTGTTAGCTATTATTATATGAATCAGAAGGACTTCAGTACCTCTGAGATCTATAAAGTCTGAGTTAAATAACCTTATAAATTCTCTCAATATTGAAATGAAAACTTCTCTTTAATCTCATCTGTATCTTGCCCTAACCATATTTCTTTGTCCTAATGTATTCTGTAGGGCAAGAAGCACCGCTACTCCCCAGTTAGTTACCTTAGCACAGAGGTGGCAAAACAATCAACAAACATTATCTTCAAACATGGAGGTTACTACTAGTAAATCCCTTCATCCCTAGGTTCTTCATCCTAAAACACCCCATCACTGACTGAACACCTTGATTTTTTGGTATCCAGATTAAGTGCCATGTACAGAGGGGCAGTTACCTTCATGTTGTCCATGGATGACATTCAGTGTTCCGTCAGGGGCACCAGAGTCCTGAAGCAACTTGGCAAGAAGTATAGTTGCTCCAGGGACTCGCTCTGATGGTTTCATTAGGAAGGTATTTCCACATACCATGGCCATGGGAAACATCCAAAGGGGGATCATGGCAGGAAAATTGAACGGAGCAATGCCTGCACACACCCCCAGAGGCAGACGGTAGGAATAAAGGTCCATGTCTTTGGTGATGGATGGCATGGTCTCTCCCAGCATGAGGGATGTCACACTGCAGGCATGCTCAACCACCTCTGGAACAGAGAAGCAGTCGGGCCACCAACTCTCCACACTGTGCACTACTTAGTTTTGTCATGCTCTAGTCAGCCCTGAGTGGCAAGACCAACGACAGAGGGAAGAAACACTGACTTGCCATGTGAAGGGGTTGCGTAAAGTGAGATTATATGAATGGGAAAAAGACAGTGCAATACATATACCATTTGGAAGATCATTTGAGTAAAATAATGAATGAAGTAAACCAATCCCACAGATACCTGAGTACTGTCATTTCCCATAAGTAGTAAAAAAGATATCATGGGATAGCAAAATCTACATAAAGGAAGAAGCAATCCCCCATCTGGGGTCTTTGCCTCTCATTTTTCTTTGCTTCTTCCCAATGTCCCTGAACTCCCCATGAGGAATCCCTGCTTACGAAGGCCTCGAAATACATCTCCTTCGGCATCCGCTAGGGTCTTCCCTTGTTCCAGCGTGATTAACCTGGCAATTTCTTTCTAGAGAGAAAACACACAAATAGAAACCAATGCAAGGATGTGCCTCCTGTTAGTTCTCAGGCAGCCAAAAAAGAATAAAAGTCAGGGAGAAGTACTATGAGGGAGAGAGCCATGATCTATGGCTCTCTGTATTGTACAGTTAGGGAGAGCAGCTAAAAGGGCCTCTATGAGAGTGACAAGTATCCCCTAGGCAACAGTTTGGAAAATTATACCATTCAGATTTCTTACCAAGTTTTCTTTAATGAGTTGTTGATAGCGGAGCAGGACCTGCTGACGGCTTAATATTGAAGTGTCTGCCCATGCAGGAAAAGCACGTTTGCAGGAAGAAACTGCTGCATCCATTTCAGCCTTGGTGGCTTGAGGGACCCGACCAATGACCTCATTGGTGGCCTGATGGAGAAAGCAGCACATCAGGGACTTCTCTGGTGGTCCAGTGGTAAAGAATCTGCCTTAGGGCTTGCCTGGTGGTGCAGTGGTTAAGAATCTGCCTGCCATTGCAAGGGGGACAGGCTCGATCCCTGGTCTGGGAAGATCCCACATGCCGCAGAGCAACAAAGCCCATGCACAACAACCACTGAGCCTGCACTCTAGAGCCCGTGAGCCACAACTACTGAGCCCACGTGCCACAACTACCGAAGCCTGCGCACCTAGAGCCTGTGCTCCGTGACAAGAGAAACCACTGCAATGAGAAGCCCGCGCACAGCAACGAAGAGTAGCCCCCGCTTGCCTCAACTAGAGAAAGCCCCCACACAGCAACGAAGACTCAATGCAGCCAAAACTAACTAACTAACTAACTAAATAAAACAAACAAAAAAAACTGCCTTACAATGCAGGGGCCACAGGTTCGACCCCTGGTCAGGGAACTAAGATCCCACATGCTGCGGGGCAACTAGGCCCACGTGCCACAACTACTGAGCTCGCGCCCCTCAACTAGAGAGCCTGTGTGCCACAAACTACAGAGCCCATGTGCTCTGGAACCCGCACGCCACAATTACAGAGCCCATGTGCCCTGGAGCCTGTGAGCCATAACTAGAGAGAAGCCTGCACGCTGCAACAAGGATCCCACATGCCTCAACGAAGATCCCGCGTGCTGCAACTAAGACCCGATGCAGCCAAAAATAAATAAAATAAATAAACAAATAATAAATAAATCTTTTTTTTTTTTAAAAAAAGCAGCACATCATCCTTTGTCCCTGCCCCACCTTCTTCATTTTTTGTATAGTCGCAGGGGCAGCGCCATGTGCTTCACAGTAGACACCCTGGTCCCTATTTTCCCACCATGTTCCCAGAATTCTAGGCTGGTTAAATTTAAGTCCCAAAGCAGCTTTGCTTACGGGGTTGTGGATGTCCATCCATTTGTCACTTTTGGATTCAATAAATTTCCCATCAATGAAAAGCTTTACAGTTGGCTGGGGAAAAAAAAAAACAAAACACCACAAAACTTTGTATTAGTTAGTTGCTTTACTTCTCTCTTTCACAAAGAGAAAAGAAATTGGGGTTGATAACTGAATTTTCTGCCCTCTAGGAATGTTAGCACTAGGAAAGAGATATACAATATACTTGTCTATAGTGCTTATTAATATGGGGCAGAGCCTCTCAATACTGTGATCTCTCTGTAAATGTGAAATTCCCTGCTAATCACACAGTGGAACTTCACGAGTAAACATATGCCACTGAGAAGCTTATACTAAAAAAGCAGTAGACTCTGTGTTAACAAAGATTAGCTATTAGGACGTCTTGGCCCAGCTGACTTTCTGTCACATTACCATGAGCATGCATTACCTTTATGATCAAAAGATTTTAAAAGACATTTCTATCTGTGTAGTTTTTCTGAGAAGTAGCTTGTTTTCATTAAATTTTCAAAGTGGTCTGTGGGCCAAAAAAGGTGAAAGATTACTATGTTACAGTATGTGCATGCTTCTATATAAACAGGATTTTGAGCACCAGTCCTTATATATCAGGTTTCGTTACTGCAAATGGCTGATAGACAGTAGGTCTGTAAAAACAACTCTAAAGGTTGTAAAGAAGACAACCTTTCTGGCAGGGTCAAGAAAACCTCTAGAAGCCAAGAAAATGTATCTTTTGACACAGTAATCCTAATTCAGAAGGGAAAGAAGAAAACTACATAAATAAATGTTTGTTTTATAATACTGAAAAACAGAATAAGTCTAAATGTTATCTGGAAAAATTATTAGTTAATTCAGGCTATATCTACTTGATAGAATATTATATAGCCATTAAAAATCATAATCATAAAGACCACCGTGCAATATTGTAAATGCTTACAACATAGTAGACATAATATAAGAAAACCAAGATACAAAATTTCAGATAAACTCTGATCATAATTATGTAAAGAAGATAAATGGGAATACCCCCAAATTATACTGGATTCCTTCTCAGAAGTCAGCCTTTATTACCAAATAAACTCACCACTGAAGATGAAGAGAAGGAGGATGCTGGGTGCCAACTGGAGTTCACCTTGGAAGAAACCTGGGAGGTAAAAGAATGGTTATTTTGATAAATGAGAGCAGAAAATTATTAAAAATTTAGTGAATGGCTACTATATGCTTAACATTATACTAGTTACTGTCGGTATATGAAAAAGGACTTGGTGTTTGCTCTCAAGGGTCATACAGTCTTTATAAAGAGAAAAGTTGTGAGACTATGAGTCACAGCAAACTATGAGAGAACAATAAACCACAATGATCATGTGCTCAATTTCCAGGACAGTCCTGGTTAAAAAAATATTTTTTTGTCATTAGACCATATTTTTCTAATTTTTGACCTGGTAACTGTAGTCACCATAAATCTAAAAATAAGAAAATACTTAGGATGGTGTCTAACACAATAGGTGTTGAATATAAGATAGCATATAACCAAGTGTCAAATGTATGTATAATATGCCCACACAAATACTTAAAACATGAATGTTCATGGTAAATTTATTGGTAACAGCCTAAAATTTGGGAACAACGCAAATGTCCACAATTGGATGGGTGAATAGGGAAACTAGTATGGTATATCCATATGTTGGAATACTACTCAGCAATAAAAAGGAATCGACTATTGATATATGCAACATGGATAACTATAGTAATTATACTGAGTGAAAGAAGTTAAGACTTAAAAAGAGTATATACGGTATGATTCCATTTATATAAAACTAGAAAATGTAAAAGGTAATGTCAGAAAGCAGATGAGTGGTTACCTAGAGACAACGGAGGAGGAAAAGAGGAAAGGGGGTAAGAGAGAAACGTTTTGGGGCAATTAATATGTTCACTCTCTTGATTGTGATGTCTTCACAGGTGTATATAAATATTAAAACATCAAATTATACACTTTAGGGCTTCCCTGGTGGCGCAGTGGTTAAGAATCCGCCTGCCAATGCAGAGGACATGAGTTCAATCCCTACCCCGGGAAGATCCCACATGCCGTGGAGCAACTAAGCCCGTGCACCACAACTACTGAGCCTGTACTCTAGAGCCCACAAGCCATAGCTACTGAGCCTGAATGCCACAACTACTGAAGCCTGCACGCCTAGAGCCCGTGCTCCGCAACAAGAGAAACCACTGCAATGAGAAGCCCACACACCACAACGAAGAGTAGCCCCCGCTCGCTGCAACTAGAGAAAGCCCATGCACAACAATGAAGACCCAACACAGCCAAAAATAAACAAATAAAAAAAATTATACACTTTAAAATATGTACAGTTTATTTTAGGTCAATTTTATTTCAATAAAGCTGTTTTTAAAAATGTCACATGTGGGCTTCCCTGGTGGCGCAGTGGTTAAGAATCTGCCTATCAATGCAAGGAACACGGGTTCGAGCCCTGGTCTGGGAAGATCCCACATGCCGCGAAGTAACTAAGCCCGTGTGCCACAACTACTGAGCCTGTGCTCTAGAGCTCGCAAGCCACAACTACTGAGCGCACGTGCCACAACTACTGAAGCCTGCGCGCCTAGAGCCCACGCTCCGCAGCAAGAGAAGACATTGCAATGAGAAGCCCGCGCACTGCAACAAAAATTAGCCCCCGCTCGCCACAATCAGAGAAAGCCTGTGCACAGCAACGAGGATCCAACACAGCCAAAAATAAATTAAAAAAAAAAAAAGCCACATGTACCTAATAGGAAAAGAATGTGTTATACAGGTAATAGGATTTAATCAGGAAATGGCAGGGGTCGGGGGGATCAGTTACAATAAAAAAAAAATAGTTTTTTTTTAGTTCTCTAAAAAAAAATAGTTTGTATATATGCTATAGTTCTCTAAAAAAAAATAGTTTGTATATATGCTATGCAAGTTGATATAAGAAATACTGAAGTCTAATCAAAGTGAGCAAACTAAAATAGTTACCTTGCTATTACCTTGTCTGAAGAGAAATCATGTTAACCAAAGAGTTTAGGGCTGCATAAAGTACAAGAATTTGTTTGTGTGCCTGCAGCACTGTCCAGAGGAAAGGGTGCTGGTCCTTTGGGCCAGCAGACAGTGCTTCCAAATGCCTGGTCTGCTTCCTCTCCCAGTCCCCACAAAAGCTATTTCAAACCATCAACACTCTCCTGGAGACCACCATGTCTTACTTATAGTCACGTTCCGAATACCAACAGAGTAGGTGTTCAGTAAACATCTACTGAACGAAAGAAAGGTCCACTGGGCAGCTTATGTTGCCTGACTGTCCCCCACCCCAGACTTGGTTAGCTGTCCTTTTTTGTACTCCATAGCAGCCAATATTTCCCCTAAGAGGTTATGTCAGTGTTGTAATGACCTAGTTACTTGTTTGTTATCCCAAAGACTATAAATTCCACAAGGGCAGGCACCGAATCTTGTTTACCTACTTTACAGAGTTACTAAGATCAAGCTTGTCCAGGTATGAAAAATAGCTAGCAAGTAGTTGGTGCTCATTACATGTTATTACTATAAATACTTATTTGCTCATGCTCCTTGCTATTTCAAAACTTAACAATTCTCTTAAAATTTTCAACTCTGTTCCTTTCCTTCTCACTCTTAAGAGCTGATCTTGCAGATGTAAACTATTATATATAGGATGGATAAACAACAAGGTCCTACTGTATAGCACAGGGCACTATATTCAATATCCTGTGATAAACCATAATGGAAAAGAATATTAAAAAAAGAATGTCTATATGTGTATTACTGAGTCACTTTGCTGTACAGCAGAGGTTGGTACAACATTATAAATCAACTATATTTCAATTAAAATTTTTTTAATTAAAAAAAAAGAGCTGATCTTATTTTTTCTACTTCAGCGGAAACAGAAACCATCAGATGGGAACTTCCTCAACTTCTTACCAGTAAGCCTACAAAACTGACCAACACCCATCATTTTTTCCTTTCTTCCTCTTATAGTGGAGAAGGTAGCTACCAAGGTTCACAGGGACAGAGTGACTGGGAGACAGAGGTGCACAGAGGTGGACTGACTGAAGAGATGTCTGTCTTGTGATCTAAGGCTAATCTCTGCACCTGTGCTCTGAACTGTTCCTCCTGCCTCGGACACCTCCATCAATGATTCTTTCTTTCCTGTACCTTAAACCTCTCTCCATCCAATAGCCAGAGTTCTCTATACCAATTACCTCCCCATCTCCCACTAACTCTTCAATCAGCTCCAAGCTTTATGACTGAACACGAGTGACTTCCTCCATACCATGGACTCTTCCGAGTCCTTCTTGTACTTGACCTCTCAGCAGAGGTGGAGAGTTATTTAATCATGCCCTCTGTCTGAATCCCCTCTCCACTTGTATTCTGTGATGCCCTGGTATCTTTTCTATTTCTTGGGCCACTTTTTCTATGCCTTCTATGCTGGTTCAGTCTCCTATACCTGGCCTCTAATGGTTGAGTTCCTGAACAAGGAGTTCCTGAACTCTCCTTGGGTGATTTCATCAACTCCAGTGGCTTAATTATCTAGATCCTGGTGATGCCCAAATCTGTAATTCCTCACCAGAATCTTCCTCTTCAGGTAATACCTACATAACTGTCTTCACCACATCTCTACTTGGATGTTATTTAGGTACATGTTGAAAAAGCTGACCTCATCTTCCTTCCACCAACCAGCTCTGTTTCCTATAGCCCACCGTTCAGTAAATGGGGCTACTATCCACCTAACTGCCCAGCCAGAAACTTGAATGTCACCCCAACTTCTCCCTCTCTCTCCTCAGTGAATCAAACAAGTCCTGGCAATCTGTCCTCCCAGAAGTCTTTGAAATGCACCCCCTTCTCTCCACCCCTCCTACCCTCACCGAAGTCTATGCCATCATTGTCTCTCACCTGGACTTCAACAATGGTTTCCTAACAGGTCTCCCAGCCTCCAATCTTAAACCTTCTGAATCTAGTTTCCACTCCATAGCCAGAGGGTCTTTCTAAAACACAAACCTGGTTAGATCACTCCTTTGTTTAAAACCTATCAATGGCTTTCCATTGTCCTTGGGATAAAGACTCACCTTGATGTTGCTTAGAAGACTCTACATAGTATCTTTACTTCTCTAGTTTCCTAGCTTGTCGCTTTCCTCCTTGCTCTCTCTATGCTGCAGCTGTTCAGAACATGTTTTGTGATCTCATTGCCCTTGCACATGCTGCTCCCTCTTGCCTGGAATTGTTTCATCCCATTTGCTTGGCTCACGTCTATTCCTTAGCGCCCTATCACTTTGGGTACAGGTACAGGTACAGGTCAGTTCTGTAGGCTTGCTAGCAGGAAGTTGAGGACATTCTCATCTAATGGTTTTTGTTTCCTCTGAAGTAGAAAAAACAAGATTAACTCCTGTGAGTGAGAGGGGCAGTAGCAGAGTTGGAAGTTTTTAAGTCTCAATCTCTGGTCTAGGCTAAGTACCTGATTATGAAGTTCATAAAACACCTGAATTCCTCTATTTCTCATATCGCACTAGGGAATAGTAGCTTATTTAATTATTAAGTCTCTCTCCCTTAGATCACTAGATGGTTGTGTCCTAAGCCCCTAGCACCATTCCTGGACTAGAGTAAGCACTCAGTAATACTCTGCAGAATGAAAGAATGAGTACACATCAAGCAATTGTTGGATATTAATTTTGTTTCATGTAAATTCTCTTACAGGGCAGAAAATGCACGGATAAGCCAACTGGAGCATTCTAGGCCACTTATTTTGTTTGTTTGTTTTCTTTTTTAAAAAAAATTTATTTATTTATTGGCTGTGTTGGGTCTTCATTGCTGCACGCGGGCTTTCTCTAGTTGCAGCGAGCAGGTGTTACTCTTCGTTGCAGGTGCACGGGCTCTAGAGCACTGCCTCAGTAGTTGTGGCGCACCGGCTTAGTTGCTCTGTGGCATGTGGGATCTTCCCGGACCAGGGATCGAACCCGTTTCCCCTGCATTGACAGGCGGATTCTTTTTTTTTTTTGCGGTACACGGGCCTCTCACTGCTGTGGCCTCTCCCGTTGCGGAGCACAGGCTCCGGATGCACAGGCCCAGCGGCCATGGCTCACGGGCCCAGCCGCTCCGCGGCATGTGGGATCCTCCCAGACCAGGGCACGAACCCACGTCCCCTGCATCGGCAGGCAGACTCTCAACCACTGCGCCACCAGGAAAGCCCGACAGGCGGATTCTTAACCACTGCGCCACCAGTGAAGCCCTAGGCCACTTAGTTTTATTTTGTCACTGGCACACAGTCTCCCTGCTGTCAAGAGGGCATAAAAGGCACTGCATCTGGTATAATAAAACATTATCATATAGTTTTGAAAGGTTAGATCTCCTTTCTTTTCTTCATTTTCCAAGACACACTCATTAGTACTGTTGCTGAAAAAACTATCCTATGTCCAGTCACACCAAACTCCTTGTTCTCTAGATGTTTATTTCATACTTGCTATTTCCTTTACCAGGAACTCTCTTCCCCTCTAGCTAAAGGCCTCCTACTCTTGCAATACTTAAACCCAGATCAACCCCTTTTGGAAGCTTTTCCTGAATTGCACAGGTGGAATTTGGGGCTCTTTC
>NW_006787038.1:1068715-1127221 GCF_000442215.2 Lipotes vexillifer
CTAGGTTCCTATAGTACTGTGTGCACTCTTACTGTTTAGCACTTATCATTGCATTACAATAGGGGGGTTTTCAGTGAATATTTTACTTATCTCTCCTTTCCCAAAGCTTGGGACAGTGCCTGACACAGAAAGAGATGCCAAGATGTAAGTCCTGAATTCTCAGCCGCATTAGTTACTAGTTGGGAGCCTTTGGATGACCTTTAGTGTCAGGTAACTTACTTCATTATATTAATTCTAATCTTCACAGATATTCTTAAAACTAGGAAGTGGTGGTGCTGGGATAGAACCCAAGTATGATTGTGCAGCCTGTGCTCTTTCCACTGCATCACTGAAGAAAGTCATTGAGTCACTTCAAGACCAGTCTTCTTATCTTTAAATGGGAGTGATAATATCTTGACTGCCAGAATCTAGACTACTCTTTATCAAAGTGTCATGTTACAGTAACTCCTAGTTGACTTAGAATTACTATCTCTGTTCTTTCCAGGTCAGCTCAGAAGTTTCTTAAAATGAATCAGAAAATAGTGTCTATTTCTAAAATAAAGTACTTGGGAAGGGAGATTCTTCTCCTTGATGCAAAGGACAAAATAGCTTCTTAAGGCTCTCAATGACTCGTGATGGCAGAGGAGGCAAAGGAAAAAAGTCAATTTCAGTAGAAGATTTTGAGGAGAAGTTGGTAATGGAAAGTATAGGATGGAAACTTTGTTTCTCTACTACAAAAACAAAAAAACAAACAAACCTAGAAAATCAGAACTAGGATCACATCAAGAAATATGAAGAAAGCCAGATCATTTGACAAACCCTTCCAACCCATTCTCCACGCTGTCCCATTAAATAGCATATTTAAACAGGAATCTTCGCCAACTCTGCTAAGAATCTTAAAAATGCACGGTCTCTGCAGTAGAACTCACTGAAACCTGGTAAATACTAATATTATCTAACAGCCCAGCAATATAGAGGAAGAAGTTCCCAGGCTGGATATAATGAGTAAGAGAAGCAAAATTGTTTCTTGCAGGTTCCAGATTGTTGCCTGTAGTAAATCTTGCCTCATAATCTAAGTCCTCGTAAGGCTGTGAACAACGAGGGGTTGCGGGGCGGGGGGTGGGGGTGGGGAAAGGCTATTAACAGAGTTGTAAATCACAGGCCCCAGGCGTGCAGCTTCTGTAGCTCCTATCCTTAGGCTGGCTTCAGAGAGGACCTAATCCCCCCACCCCACCCCCACGGGCAGAGTTGAGTCAGGCTAGGAGCTGACATGGGGGTAGGAACTTGGAACTTACACTTCTGGTCTTCCTTGGCTCCCATTTTCTATCACGTGTTTAGAGATGTTTAGTCCTTTGCATATGCTTGGAACAAACTGGTAGCATTTACTATGTGTCCTTATTCACAGCCAACATAAACACTGTAACTTTGCTGAGGGGAAGTTAAACTGAAAGTCTTGGCAAGCAAGGGCACAGCCCACAGCCTGTGGAAAATACAAAGAGCCATAGCTGGGGAAAATAGCTCAGCAAATGGCTGCTTTGAGGGAAAACCTAGTGTACACTTCTAGGAGATTCAAAGTTCATTCACTGACCCTCGCCTCTCGTGTGCCTCCTCCCTCCGCCTTTACCTCGGACTGTAGACAGTGAAGGGAAGGGTGGGGGAAGGGAACAATCTGGACGCTCCCGGCAGGATGCTAAGAAAGGTGACCAGAAGGGGAGTTTTGGGGGCAGAGAGGTGGCTGGTGCAGAGGTGAAAGGGAAAGACGGTGGGCAGACCGATAGAGGTGAGGGCAAGAGAGTGTCGGCAGGGTCGGGGCAGGGCTGGAGGAGGAGTGGACCAGAGCCAGAAAGAGGGAGTCTGAAGAATAAAAGGGAGAGGGGGTGATAGTCCAGGGCTGGATCCAACGAAGGCGGATACTGAGTAAGGTGTGGGACAGGGCCGCACTGGTCCGATGGACACAGGAGGGTCAGCCATGAAGGGGCTGGCTCAGAGAGCGGACGGAAAGGACCGAATTTCTAGTTTCGCGACCCCTTGGCGCCACCCTCACTCGCCTGCAGGATCCGGGCCCGCATTGCCGCCGCCGCCACCACCGCCGCCACCGCCGCCATGGCTCTCGGTTGCCTCTTCTCAGGCCCCCGCACCTCTACAGCCTGAGTCTGTCCACAAACACTATTGCTGCCAGGCCTCTCCCCTCCATCCTGCCACACCTCCTCATTGGTGGAAAGGATAATTTCCCCTAGCCAATCACTCGTCCTAACACCTGACTCCGCCCCTCAGTCCCAGACCTGGGGGTATGCGATTGGTCAGAAGTGATAGAGCTCTCGCCGCCCCCCTCCACCTCAACAAATTCTGTTGGCGGAGGTAGGGAAGACGCCCCTGACTTGGGTACTCTATATTGAGCACACGGGGAAGCCGCCCCCGAACCCAGAACCGGGATTGGCCACAGGCACAACCGCGGCCCCACCCACTGAAGAAAGTAAATAAGATCCTGCAAGAATGTTGCAGTAGCTCCGCCTCACCCACTGCGTGAGGGGGTATGGCTAGCACTGGGGGCTGAGCCACGGAAACATTGTCCTATGGGGCGGGGAAACTAGACCAGACCGGGTGTTGGGGATAGGGTTTCTCTTTGGGGGCGTGGTTTATGGATCCTTGCTTTCCCGCCGACGGTTGGCCACGTCACGTGACATGGGTTGGAAGATGGCGTCTCCCACAGACGGTAAGAGCCGGTTTAGGGACCCTTCGCCTGCAACCTCCTTCTGTGCTCTCCTGGGAACTTCCACTCTCCGTCTGACCCTCGAACTTACATATCTTTCGTGGGCTCTCCTTTCCCTTCCACTTCTTTTCCATGGGAGGTGGGTGCATATTCAGTTCGCCGGTTCTTCACAGCGGCTCTGGAGGTGCCCAGTTTCTCTGCAGTGTACCAGGCGGGTGGAGGAGGGCACCCGCTTGGGACCCTTTCTGGGCAAAAGGACGAGAGTCGCCTTGGTCCTCCGCCCTGGTCCGCTTTAGTACGCTAAAGCCCCATTTGGGTGAGGCTGAGGGCCGAGGAGGAAATACTGCTGAGGAAAGGAGGCGCCTTAGTGTAGCTTTCTCCTCCGGGCGCCCCATTGAAGAAGGGTCGATTCTCCTCTTTTTGAGCATCCGGAACGATTCTCTTAAGCGCTTGCTAGGGTTGGTGGCTGACTTCATCCCGGGATTGAACCGCAAGAGAAACGTGATTCTCTCCTGTCTCCTTAGATTGGGACCGTTGCCCTGGCGGCTAAGGAAGAGACCCTCTCGGTCCCTCGCAGTGAGAGTCCCGAGGAAAACGAGAATTGAGCTTTTTAGCGTAGTCATGCACACGTCTCAACCTCTGTAGCTTCTGCTTTATGTGTTGTTGTTTCTTAAGGCTGAGTGAATGAACGATTTCTGCTTATATGTTGTCTAAGAGGCAAGTCATTTCAGATAGTAATTGAGTGGTTTTGGTATACCCACAGGGTTTTTGCGCTCCGTTCTGCTTTAGGGTTAGGATCTTGCAGTCATTTCTGGACTCACTTAATTCTTGCTTCGACCACCTCCATCCCTGCGTCCATTTCACTGATAGTTAGTTTTCTGTCAAACAAAGGTATTTTGTGTTTGGAAGGAATCTTGGAAGTTCGTTTCAGGAATGAGGAAATTGAGGCCAGGAAAGCTATACTGAGATCCTACTGTATGAAAGGTGTTATTCTAGGTGCTTTGGGAAAGGAAAGGATTAATCAAACATGTAAACACTTTTGCAGTTTCAGGTCTCATTTAAATGTCACCTCCCAGAGAGTCTTTCCCAGAACACAGTATCTGGAGTTGCCCTTCTTCACCATTATTCACTTTCTCTGTACCTTCATCGACAGAATAGTTATTATGTTAACTTTGCCCTTTTCACACCAGATTGTAAATTCCAAGTCTGTCTTGTTCATAGTTGGATCCCAGGGCTTAGCACAGTGCCTGGCAAGCAGTAGGCCTTCAATTCACGTTTATTGAAAGACTGATTAGATATATGCATAAATAATAAATTACTTAGTCTTAAGTTTTAAGTTTAACTGAGTCTTAAGTTTTTTGAGCACGGGTACATACTGTATAAGAAATTATGGGTGTTGGGAGTCAAAAGAGATTATTTTGCCTAGGTGCTCTCTAGTTAAAATGTCCTTCCCCTCCCCTCAGGAAAAAAAAAAGGGCATTTAAAAAATCAACCAAGGGAATGGGGAGTTATTGTTTAATGGGTACAGAGTTTCAGTTTGGGAAGGTGAAAAAGTTCTGGTGATGGATGGTGACGATGGTTGTTGCACAACAATGTGAATGTACTTAATGCCACTGAACTGTACACTTAAAACTGATTAAAGTGGTAAATTTTATGTATAACTTACCGCACTTTAAAAAAAAACCAGCCAACTGATAGAAGTAGAAGTAATTGCTATTAAAATTTTTAGCTTATTACTAAGTTGTCTTTATATTTAAAAGTTTTGTTCCTTATGTTTGATTTTTCCCCTGTCTTCTCTCAACTTCTTTTCCTCTCTTTGGCCAGGAAGAATACTGGAAATGTATTTTTTTTTTCCTTTGGTCTTTTAGCCATATCCACTCTCACTCAATGTGCACTCTAGATTTTTTAAACTTTTCATGCTCATCTTTTACAGAGCTTCACCCTCTCCCCGTAATATTTTTAATCTGACAAAATCAAGTTGAGCACTTTGAACTTAAATTTAGCTAGCTTTTTACCTAGCTCTCTCACTTCTATTTTTAGTGTTCCACCTGTTTCTGTCTTTAAGATTTAAAATTATCACCATTAAATTATCTTGCTATGAAACAAAGTTTAGGTCATTTAGTGTTTCTCTCTTTTTTTTTTTTGCTACGCGGGCCTCTCACTGTTGTGTCCTCTCCCGTTGCGGAGCACAGGCTCCGGACGCGCAGGCTCAGCGGCCATGGCTTTTGGGCCTAGCTGCTCCGCGGCATGTGGGTTACTCCCCGGCATGTGGGTTACTCCCGGACTGTGGCACGAACCTGCGTCCCCTGCATTGGCAGACAGACTCTCAACCACTGAGCCACCAGGGAAGCCCTAGTGTTTCTCTTTTTAACGCTAAAATTGCTGGGACATCTTTGAAAAGGAGAAAATTGAAATCTAAGTAAAGCCATTAATTACTTAATGTATGAGAATAACGCTCACAGTAGAGTCTGAGTTATGCCCCAGATTGTGATATCATAGGGTCACACTTGTTGGTTATTGGATCCTATCCTCTTTTTTTTTTTTTTTTTTTTTGGCGGTACGCGGGCCTCTCACTGCTGTGGCCTCTCCCGTTGCGGAGCACAGGCTCCGGATGCGCAGGCTCAGCGGCCATGGCTCACGGGCCCAGCCGCTCCGCGGCATGTGGGATCTTCCCAGACCGGGGCACGAACCCGCGTCCGCTGCATCGGCAGGCGCACTCTCAACCACTGCACCACCAGGGAAGCCCGATCCTATCCTCAATAAATTAATTTTGTTATGGTTGAACTTTCCATCAGTAACATTCCTTGGGAATTTGAAAATTGGCATTTTGTGTTTCACACAGCTTTTTTTGGTTTGTTTGTTTGGTTGCCATTTTTGGATGCTTTAGTTAAGGCAATTTATTAGAGTTGAGTTCTTTCCCAATTAGAATGCTATTGGAAATTCACTTAAATATATAGGTTCAGCTAACATCCATCTTCTCATAATGATACAATAAAAAGAAAAGAAAGAATAAAGGAAAAAAGATTTTCTCCTTTTGATGAAAACTCTTAGGATTTACTCTCTTAACTTTCCTGTGTTTCATACAGCAGTGTTAGCTATAGTCATCATTACACCCCTAGTACTTATTTACCTTATGACTGGAAGTTTGTACCTTTTGACTACTTTCTTCCAATTACCCCTCTTCTTACCCCCCACTTCTGGTAACCACAAGTGTGATCTCTTTTCTATGAGTTTACTTGTTTGCTTGTTTTAGATTGCACATATAAGTGAGATCATACAGTATTTTTCTGTCTCTGTTTTATTTCACTTAGCATAGTGCCTTCAAGGTCCATCCAGGTGTTGCAAATGATAGGATTTCCTCATTTATATATGGCCAAATAATATTTCATTGTGTGTGTGTATTTTCACAATGTCTTCATCCATCAACGGACACTTAGGTTGTTCCCATGTCTTGACTATTGTAAATAATCCTGCTATGAACATGGGGTCCCTTAGAATATTTGGGAAAAAAATTTAGTTTACAGAAAAGCACATGTTGACTAATTTTATAAATATGTATGTTTTCTGGGGAGTGAGTCCATAGCTTTTTTTTTCAGATCTTCAAAAATGTGGCTTACCCAGAAAACGTTAAGAATCACTGTTTATATCATTAAATCAACCAATTTATGCAGCTAATTAGTATACCGAGCACACAATATGTACTCAACAAATGTTAACTGTCATTTTTTTTTTTAATTAGTTTATTTGGTTGTGCCAGGTCTTAGTTGTGGCAGGTGGGCTTCTTAATTGTGGCAGGCAGGCTCCTTAATTGCAGCAGGCGGGCTCCTTAGTTGTGGCATGCAAACTCTTAGTTGTGGCATGCATGTGGGATCTAGTTCCCTGACCAGGGTTGAACCCAGGCCCCCTGCATTGGGAGCATGGAGTGTTAACCACTGTGCCACCAGGGAAGTCCCTAACTGTTGTCATTAATATTGAGCACCTACTATGTACCAGGGCAAGAATGGAGAGGAAATGGTGTTGAAGAATTAGGCAGGGGCTGGATCATGTAGGTCACAGTAGATGTGCATTCATGAATTTAGCTGGGAAGAAGTCCTTTAAGCTGGAGAGTGGCGTGAACTGATTGACATTTAAAAAAAAATCTGTCTGGCTACTTTGTGGAGTGTAGATTTAGGGGTTGGGAGGGGGAGGGGTAAGAATGGGAGCAGGGAGACCTATTAAGAGGCTATTGAAGTAGTCCAGGAGAGAAGCTATGGTTCCTTGGTTAATTAATGTGATTTCATGGTGTGTTTTAGAGGGACAAACTGCTGGACTTACTAATGGGTTGGTTATGGAAGAGTGAAGGAAAGGGAGGCATGAAGGATGACACCTGGGTTTTTGGTTTGAGAACTGGAGTTGATGGTGGTGCTATTTATTGAGATGGAGAAGACTGGGGGATTATGGTTTTTCACACATGTTAATAGAGAGAGATGTCAAGTAGCCACTTAGATATATAACTCCAAAGTCCGGGGAAAGATTAGGGCTGGAAGTAGAAGTATGAAGTCATTGGCATATAAATGGTCGTAAAGCCTATGGGACTAGATGAGATTTCCTTGGGAGACTTTTGGTAGGGAGTGAAGTCAGCCTAGGGTGAGCCCTGAGTGGAAGAGGAGACTGACGGAGTCAGTGAGGAAGGAGAAAAACCAGCATAATTGTTTTATAGAAGCTGCAAGTGGAGTGTTTGAAGGAGAGTGGTCAGTGGGTGGATGCTGCAAAGAGGTCACATAAGAGAGAACAGAGAAGTGACCACTTGATTTAGCAACATAGGTCATAGATAATCTTGACAACAGCCGTTTCCACACACGTAGGGGCAGAAGCCTGTTTGTTGTAGGTTAAGGAGAGAATGTAAGGTGAGGAAGTGGAGACAGCAGGAGGAACAACTCAAGAACTTTTGCAGTGAAGGAGGAGTGAGGAAGTCATGGGGTCAAGGAAGAGTATATTCAAAGAAGGTAAATTCCAGAGCAGGCTTACTTGCTGTTGAGTTTGAGCCAGTAGAGAAAGGTAGACACTGGTCGTGCAAGAGATTATTCAAGATCACGTCTTTGACAAAGCAAGAGAAGATGGAATCCAGGGCCCAATCAGAGGAGTTTGTTTTTCTTGGGAGCAGGGACACTTCATTGATTGGGAGGAAAGTTCAAGAGTATGAGTAAAGATGCAGATGGGTTCGTTGACATTCATTTTTCCCAATACCCCGCTAAAATATTGTTCTTGTTTTAGAGATGGGAAAAGTAAGGTTTGATGAGGGAAATGACTTATTTGTGTAACATCATGGCTCAGTAGCATCAGGAGTCATAGAACTCAAATCTCTAGACTTCCAGGTGAGTGAGTGTTCCAGTTTGTTACGTTCTTTGAGATTGATATGTCACAAAATGTAAAATAATGTGTTTTGTATCTTCTTAGCTCATCTGAGTGTTTTGTTCTAGGGGCAGATCTGGAAGCATCTTTGCTAAGTTTTGAAAAACTTGACCGAGCTTCACCAGATCTTTGGCCAGAGCAATGTAAGTTCTTGGTTTCTTTATATCAAAATCAATGAAGGAGTGACTTCCCTGGTGGTGCAGTGGTTAAGAGTCTGCCTGCCAATGCAGGGGACACGGTTCAGTCCCTGGTCCGGGAAGATCCCACGTGCCGCCGAGCAACTAAACCCGTGAGCCACAACTACTGAGCCTGCACTCTAGAGCCCGCATGCCACAACTACTGAAGCCCACGTGCCTAGAGCCCTTGCTCCGCAACAAGAGAAGCCACCGCAGTGAGAAGCCTGCGCACCGCAACGAAGAGTAGCCCCTGCTCACTGCAACTAGAGAAAGCCTGTGTGCAGCAACAAAGACCCAATGCAGCCAAAAATAAATATAAATTAATTAATTAATTTTAAAAAAAGAAGCAGCAGCTCAAAAATCAATGCAGGAAAACCAGTGCTACTTTGAGGGAGATTTTTGAAGAGTTATCATTTAGCTGTAGTGATTAAAATTTTAATTTTACTTCAAAGGAAGAGACTGAATTCTGTGGCCTGGTGTTAAGAATAGCTGTTTGGTAGTTTAATTTTTTCTGAACACAGTGTGACTCAGGAAATGATAGAGAGCCTTTAAAAAATAATTATTTTTGGGCTTCCCTGGTGGCGCAGTGGTTGAGAGTCCGCCTGCCGATGCAGGGGCATGAACCCCGGGAAGATCCCACATGCCGCAGAGCGGCTGGGCCCGTGAGCCATGGCTGCTGGGCCTGCGCATCCGGAGCCTGTGCTCCGCAACGGGAGAGGCCACAACAGTGAGAGGCCCGCATACTGCAAAAAAATATATATATTATTATTATTTAACTTCATCTGTAATGTGTCAGACAATACGAGATGCATAAAGTAATTCCTTACTTCCTTTAAGTATTCTGATAAAGTTAACTGCTGTTATAGTTTAGTACTGATATTTTGGACCTTTTTTTTTTTTTTTTTTTAAATGCTTACGCAGATAGGCAAATAAATATTTTAAGTGTATAGAGAGTTTTTTGTTTCGTTATGATGAAGTCATATGTACAGTGATCTACAGCTTAACATATTCTACCTAGTAACTTATTAATGGATCTTTCCAGGTTGATAGGTATAGACTTACTTCATTTTTTAAAAATATTTCATTGTATAGATCTACTACAGCTTATGTATTCATACCCTATATGGAAACCTAAGTTATGTCCAAGTTTTGATGTTACAAACAATTTAACAATGTATATCCTTGCACACATATCTTTGTGCATATGGAAGAGGATGACTGTGTATGGGAGTACCCATTTCCTTACATACTAGCCAGTATTGGATGTTACTGATATTCCTTATTTTTAGTTTATATTTCTTTATTAGTGAGGTTGAACCTTATTTTTATTTTATTTTTTATTTTTGTTTTTGCGGTGCGCGGGCCTCTCAGTGCTGTGGCCTCTCCCGCCACGGATCACAGGCTCTGGACGCGCGGGCTCAGTGGCCATGGCTCACAGGCCCAGCCGCTCCGCGGCATGCGGGATCCTCCCGGACCGGAGCACGAACCTGCATCCCCTGCATCGGCAGGCGGACTCCCAACCACCGTGCCACCAGGGAAGCCCTGAACCTTATTTTTAAATACCTGATTTTTATTTTTCTCTTTTTTAATATGATTCTTTCTGTGAGATATTTAAATAAACAATTGGATTGATAGAATAGCATACCTAAAAAGGAAATTTTAAATTTTTGGTAAGAGATACTAGATCTCACCACCGTCTCATTCAGCTAACTCCTGATCCTTTGAAGTTCAGTTGAGGCATTATTTTCTCTGAGAAACTTTTCCTGCCTCCTCAGTCTGATTTAGATTTTCATTTTTTGTCCTCCCATAGCAACTGGTATCTTTCTTGAAGCACTTAAAAAGTGTTATAGTTATTGATTTACTCTGTCTCTTCTTCCAGACTATAAACTCCTGGAAGACAAGGCTGTTTTCTCATTTGAATCCTCTATGTAAGAGACACTAAAATGTTTACTGAATGACTAATGTTGTGCTTTTTCTTTTTAGTACCAGGTGTTGCTGAATTTGCAGCTTCCTTCAAAAGCGTAAGTAATATCTTACTTACCTAATGAAGTTTTTCCAACATTTTGCTTCTGGGTAAAATCTCAACTATCTCTTATTTCTTTATTTTCAAGAATAATATCATAGCCTTCAAAATATTTTGTAACCACAGCCCTGGAAATCTGTTTATATTATCATCATGTTAATGATGTTTGTGCTCTATTTTGATATTTTGACCTTTGACTATTAGCCTCTTCTCTCAGCTTAAAAGATTTTAAGGTAAGGCAGTTGAAATGTTTAATGTAATGCCAGTATTCTTTTTGCCCAAACTATGATTTTGAAGCTTTTCTCTTTTGTTTATGTGATGCATCATGACTTTAACTTATACCTCCCTAGAGGATTTTGAAATTTCTCAGTGGCTCGTCAGAAACTGAAGGAAGACATTCATTAGAGCCACAACTTTTCCATTTCCAGGACAGCAGACATTGTGCTAGATGCTCTAAATATGTTCTCTTATATATTCCCACAACCAGGAAAATATGATGATTATAATATTAGCTAGCATGTGCATGATGCATACCATATGCCAGGCACTGTTCTAAGTACTTTATGTACATTATTTAGTGTTTACAAAACCATGTGAGGGGGACTTCCCTGGCAGTCCAGTGGTTAGGACTCAGCACTTTCACTGCCAGTGGCCCCAGGTTCAGTCCCTGGTTGGGGAACTAAATCCTGCAAGCTGCGTGGTGCAGCCAGAAAAAAAAAAAAAGAAAAAGAAAAAGAATAAACATATGAGGTATAGGTACTATTATTATCCCTATTTTACAGACAAAGAAATAGACACAAAGAGGTTAAGTAGGTTACCCAAGATCATAGGCTGTAAATAGCAGAACCAGTCTTTGAACCCATAAGTCTAATTACTAGCATCCATATTCATTATACCAGACCTAAAAGCATTTGTGCCCAAAGTTAAAAGCACTGACTGGCAGAGAAACTTGGAAGTTAAGTTACTTGCCCAAGTCCTAGTGAGTGACAGGCCAGGATTTGAGCACAGATCTGTCTGATTCCAAAGCTAATGCTCTTTCTAGTAACAAATTGGGGGTTTGTAATATAACTCTCTTAGTACCTTACCATATGCTTAGCATTCTCCACTCATTAATAGGGTTAAAGGTGCTGAGTTAAATATTAAGGCCCTTCTTCTGGGCCTGTGGCTTTCAGGTCCTATGAGCATGTTTGTTCAAAGGGAGTCTGACTTTGTAGCCTCTTTCATTTTTTCAGGAGCTAGGGTTGTATGAAAGCTGGAGTGTGCTACTTTAGCGTCCAGGAAGGCCTGAGCATGAGGAGTACAGGATAGCATAGGGCTTTGGAGTCAGACACACTTGGATTTGAGTCCTGAATCTGCTACTTTACTATCTGTGACCTGAGCAAGTTTCCTAACTTTTTTTTTTTTTTTGTACGCGGGCCTCTCACTGCTATGGTCTCTCCTGTTGCGGAGCACAGGCTCTGGACGCACAGGCTCAGCGGCCATGGCTCACGGGCCCAGCCGCTCCACAGCATGTGGGATCCTCCCGGACCGGGGCACGAACCCATGTCCCCTGCATTGGCAGGCGGACTCTCAACCACTGCGCCACCAGGGAAGCCCTCCTAACATTTTGGAGCCTTAGTTTTCTCATCTGAAAGTACCTCATAGAACTTAGTATAAAATGCCGTAATGCATGTAAAACACTTTGCATACTGCCAAGAACTAATAAACAATACATTGTAGCTATTATTGTTAGATCAGCTTTTATCTAGTAGATTGAGTAGAAAGTACCTGATTTAATTTTCTTAAATTCTCATTCATAATGAATTTTTAGTTTAGTTAATTATATTCATTACAACTAAGTACTTTAAGTTGTAAACATAAATAAGTGGTTTTTTGAAAACTTTTATTAGAGCATGGTGTTGTTTGAAAATCTGATTAAATATCTACACTTTTTCCCTAGAAGTATGCACATATATATTGAGTTTTGTTTCTAGGGGTTCAGGGCCATCCCAGGGCCCCAGGTTAAGATCCCCTGGTATAGTCCAATTCCCTGCTGGGGTAGAAGTGGTGAATTTGACCTAGAGTCTTCAAGGTGAGGTAGTATAGGGTAGTGGTTTTTGAACTCAGACTTCATGGGTTTTGAATCCTGGCTCCAATAGCTTTGTGACCTGAGGCAAGTGATTTATAATCTTCCTATACATCTGGTTTTTTTTAATTTGTAAAATGAGGAGGATAATAATACCTGTTTCATAGGGTTGATTTGGAAATTAAATGACGTGATGCATATAAAGTGTTCTGCTTGTCACAGAGTGCCAAATAAATGTTAATTTTTAAAAAAGGAAAAGGAATAAATAAGTCTTGGATTTGTAATGTACAGCATGGTGACTGTAGTTAGTAATACTGTATTGCATATTTGAAAGTTGCTAAGAGAATAGATCTTAAAAGTTCTCATCACAAGAAAAAATTTTTTGTAGCCATGTATGGTGATAGATGTTAACTGGACTTATCGTGGCAATCATTTCACAATTTACACAAATATTAAATTATTATGCTATACACCGGAAACTAATATAATGTTATATGGCAGTTATACTTCAATTAAAAAAAAAAGAAAAAGAAGGCTTCCCTGGTGGTGCAGTGGTTGAGAGTCCACCTGCCGATGCAGAGGACAGGGGTTTGTGCCCCCGTCCGGGAAGATCCCACATGCCGTGGAGCGGCTGGGCCTGTGAGCCATGGCCGCTGGGCCCGTGAGCCATGGCCACTGAGCCTGTGCGTCCGGAGCCTGTGCTCCGTGACGGGAGAGGCCACAACAGTGAGAAGCCCGCGTACTGCAAAAAAATAAAAAAAATAAAAATAAATAAATAATAAAAAATACATATGTAATGCCCTTGCTCCATTCTTTTCACGGGACCCTCTCCCAAACCCTGATATTCTAAATCAGTACATCTGGGTTATGGCCTAGTTGTCTGTATTTTTTTTATAGTTACACAGATGATTCTCATGTGCAACCAGGATTGAAAACTCTTACTCCAAAGCTATTCCAAGAATGGGTTCTCTTTCATGTTTTGTAAGTTCACTTTCAGAAATGAAAAGAAACTTAAAATTCTAAAGTTTTCTGAAATGTTTACAATAAAATGAAATTTCAAGTAATGATCATTCCAATCTTCTCTCATTCAGACTGAAGATTTTCTCATTTTTGGTTCTTCTTTGAATCTTCTCTGCCAGAGAATGTTACTTCCTGATTATTGTTTCAAACAGTTCAGTTGGAGGCTTTCACCAGTACTGAATTTCAAGTAATTTCTTTCACAACTATACCAATCTTTTATGCATACAACAGTAACAGTGATCAGACCTAATTCTTCCAAGATCATTTCTTTAAAACCAGCTTTTAAAGATGAGCAGTATTATTTTGTAAGGGTTCTATTTGTAGGCCATATCTGAACCTGGAGAAATCTAGGTCTTTGAAATTATAATTTGCCAGTATTTTCAAACAACCTAAAGGCTGTGTGAAAAACTCCTTTTCTTATAAGAAAGAAGAGTAGAGTCTCTTCATACTTTGCGTATATCTGAACGGATATATTCTTATTTTCTGACAGCCTATTACTAGCTCTCCACCCAAATGGATGGCTGAAATAGAACGTGACGATATCGACATGTTGAAAGGTAAGCAGTGCTGGTGACCTTTAACCTTTAACCTGACATTTATGCTCCTCAACAAACTACCATTCCAATTTTTCTCTCTTTATTCCCTTACAAGTATTCTTGGCTTCAAATTGCCTATTTAACCATCCTTATTCATGGTTCTTCATGTCTAAATGCCCTTCTCTACTTTTCCATGTGTAGAAATCCTGCCAATTCAAGACTCAGTAATAATGATTTCTTCTGCTGCTAAATTCCTTTAATATTAACTTTATTTTGTATGATGCTTAGAGTTAAGTAAAAGCTCTCACATAAATTTTCTTATTTAATTCTCATACAGGTCCTGTGAGTTAGGTATGATATCTAAGTTCCAGAGGTTAACTTAACCAAGGTTTATTAGAAAGAGTTAATGATGTTTTTTTTTGTTTTTGTTTTTGTTTTAACGCGGGCCTCTCACTGTTGTGGCCTCTCCCGTTGCAGAGCATAGGCTCTGAACGCGCAGGCTCAGCGGCCATGGCTCACAGGCTCAGCCGCTCCGCGGCATGTGGGATCTTCCCGGACCAGGGCACGAACCCGTGTCCCCTGTATTAACAGGCGGACTCTCAACCACTGTGCCACCAGGGAAGCCGCAAACCATGATCTTTTTAAGACTAGTCTCTTACCGCTATAACACAAGTGCTTTATTTAGGATTTACTGCCATATATTGCTGCCAGGACTATTAACTGACAGCCCCTTAGTGGGTTAAGAGCTGTCTTTTAGTTCTTTCTATCTCATCAAGAATTTCTCTCATAAAGAATACTGTAAGTAGTGAATATTGTTGTCTGATAAATGACTTGGAACTCAACCACAAAGTAGAAATTTAAATTAAAAAACATTAATTTTCCTTGATTTTGCTCTACTTTATTTAATTTTTTTATCATCCTTCTGGTGATAAGATTCATGATGGTTGTGAAGTAATAGACTGAAGTTAAGGTAAAAAATCTGGGATTCTTAAGCTATTTAAGCAGCTGAACAGATCAAGTAAGCCTACTTATGCCAGATATAGATAATGAGTGTGGCATGATAAGTTGCAGAAAATAACACCTCTATTTGATTTCAGAAGTAATTCATTCTTCTGCCTGAAATGCTTAAAAGCAGATCCCCTCCTCCAGCCAAGGAAAAATTAAGTCTCAAGGGCATCTCGGGTTCATTGTTGTAATGTTCCAAACGGACATTTATATAATATCACATCAGCATGTATTTTCTAAGGAAACTTTAAAGTTTTAGTAAGGGATCAGAGCATTATGTTTCATGCAAATTGACCTATGTCTAAAACCTAAAAGGAATTGGGTGCTATTTAAATGAAAATCTCAGAAAGTAAGTTTTTATTTTAAGTATACTGTCTTCTTATCTGGTAAACGTAAAGATTTTTATAGGAATTTGATTTGAAGGTAAAGTTTGGATTAATATTTAGTCTTTGTTTTCTAAACTTAGGGAAATAGGGAAGAGTGTTTTATTGCTGTTTTATTAATTGGAATAATGAGGACTTGTAAATGACAGTGAGACAGAGATCTGTCTGTAGGCTTTCTCAATTCTGTGTTGGATCACAAGTTTCATATTTTAATGGTGTATTCATTTTGTGTGATTGGCAAAATGAATGTAATAAAAGGATCCTCAGGATAAAACACATAATTTGCTATTGTGTCTATGATGACTCTCTTTTCATTAAGTGGGTAAGCTCATCTGAGGCATTTTGCAGTGGTGGAAAATTCACTGGTATGCCTCTCTGTGTGTGTGTGTGTGTGTGTGTGTGTGTGTGTGTGTGTGTGTGGGGGGAATGACTGGATGAGAAGAGATGAATCCATTTTCTATTTTTCTATAGGAATTAAACTTGAAAACTTCTATAACAAGGATTTGCAACCTGAATGAGTTGTTACTAGAAAGCAGTGGAAAGAAATGGTAATGAAATAAATGATTCTGTTTCAGAACTGGGGAGCCTCACCACAGCTAATTTGATGGAGAAGGTACGAGGCCTTCAGAACCTGGCCTATCAGTTGGGGCTGGATGAGTGTGAGTACCCAGATCACATTTATTCAGGGTTGAATGTTGTATATTTCATGATGAGTTCTGTCACAATTCAGAAAGTATCTTTATTAGGTGTTTTAAAGGTAAGAAGCCATTGTAATCAAAAGTATGCCACTTATGATAGAGTGTGCTGGAATAATTACTGAGTTTACTAGGTTACAAGTTGTTTTTCGCTGTACAGTGAAAATATATTGGAAACAGAGTTTTAAGTGATAGAATGTCAAGTCAAACTAGCTTAAGCAAAAGAAGGATTTTATTCACATAAATCAAAATTCTAGGAGTAGAAATAGCTTTGAGCATCTCTAGAGCCATGACTCATTATTTATTTACTTTTTATTGAAGTATAGTGTTTTAAAAATATTATTTATTTATTTAGCTGCGCCAGGTCTCAGTTGTGGCACGCGGGTTCTTCGCTGTGGCCTGTGGGATCTTTAGTTGCAGCATGTGAATTCTTAGTTGTAGTATTTGGGATCTAGTTCCCTGACCAGGGATCGAACCTGGGTCCCCTGCATTGGGAGTGGGGAGTCTTAGCCACTGGACCACCAGGGAAGTCCCTGAAGTATAGTTGATTTACAATGTTGTAGTAATTTCTGCTGTACAGCAAAGTGACTCAGTTATACATGTATATACATTCTTTTTTATGTTCTTTTCCTTTATGGTTTATCTCAGGAGATTTGATATAGCTCCCTGTGCTATACAGTAGGACCTTCTTTATCCATTCTAAATGTAATAGTTTGCATCTACTAATCCCGAACTCCCAGTCCATCCCTCCCCAGATCCATGACTCTTAATAATGTCTTTGGAATGTGCTCTTGTTCTTACTTTTTGAGTTTTGCATCTCAAAGCTCTGCTTCACTCGTGAGTTATTATTCTTTGATCTAGCACTGGGGAAGGTGGCCAGTAGGAACTCCAGTTCATGTCTTTAAATCTTGTAATCCCAAAGGAAAGAACATCTTTTCTGAACATTCCAGAAGAAAGGTCCTGGGGAGGACTCTGACTGTTCCATCTTGGCTCACATATCTATCCTGGAACCAGTCCTTTGGCCAAGTAGCAAAGAGCACCAAGATGGGCCAGGCCTGGGGCCTGGCTGCAGAGGCAGGTTGGAATGGTTAGTCTGACTCAAATCATGTGGAATGCAATAGGGGAGGATTGCTTCCCCAAAGGAAGGGTTATATAACAGACCAAGAGCATAATCTGCTAGCATGAGTAATGCTTTTAAAGTTCTCATCTATTCCTGTCTGCTGTCCATTCTTTTAGTTTAAAATTATTTCTTTAGAAACTATATCTCTTTCCATACTGTATTCGTTATAAAACTGGAAAAGGAATTGTAGAAAATTTTCATTTTGTAATTGAAAGAAATACTCAACATAATTAGAGTGGTTAGAACTTTGTCCTCATTGGATAGGTACCTCCAGAGACCTTCATAAATGCACAATTTTGAGAGGCTACTATAGCTTATAACTTTCTTCAGAACTGCAAGTTTTGTACTGATTAGCATAATCCCAACAATAGTTTCACAAATTGTTTCTCTTGTTTATAGAGCATATAGTGGATTTGTCCACATCATTGATTTTACTACCAAATTCAACATTTCACTTTAAAATTTAATTTAAAACTTCTAATTTTTGACTAATAGACAACACTTCCTTAGTCCTCTTTATATTTTCTTTATTTCCATTACTGTCATTAGCAGGTGACATTTTTTAATCACTTCATGAATCAAGGAGCAGACAACAAAAAACTGCTTTGAGGTATGGTTGCTAGGTGGTCTGCTAGGTTCACTCATTGTTACCTAACTCCTCTGTGTACTAGTCATTTATTTCTCGTGATTAACGTTTATGTCTTGGCAAAATTACTGATTACCGTGTATGTCATGGACCTCAAGGGTTTATAATGAAAACCCTGTGATTATTAAATTCATGAATGCAAGGCTTGTACAGTATAGAACTTGATTCTGTTTCTAGCTCTGGATAATACATGCTGTAATGATCACAGCGATCAGTCCTTTATCTCTCTGTGTCAATTTTTCTTATGAAATAAAGTTTTATGCTCATTATATCAAGAAGATGCTATATTACCAAATGTGTTTTTCAACAGTGTTGTCTCTAGTTTGTTGTAGATAAAATTACTATATTTCCTCTGATTAGTTTTTCTATTTTCCTATTGAGAAAGATAATGAAGTATTTTTTCCCCCACTTTTTATTATGGAAAATTTTAAACATATACCAAAGGAGAGAAAGTAGAATATTGACCTCATATACTTGTGACTTGGCTTCAATAGTTAGCATATGGCCAATCTGTTTCACTTATACCAACCTGCATAATTACTTAAAAGCAAATCTCAGGCATCATATCGTCTCACTACCAAATAACTTCATATGTGAGTCCAAAAGACAAGGACTCTCTCTTTCTCTCTCTCCTTTTTTTTTTTTTTTTTTTTGTACAACTGCAGTTCCATTATTGTGCCTAAAAAATTTTAATATACTTGCTTAATGTCATCAGATAGCCAATCAGGATTCAGATTTCCCTGGTTGACTCATAATTGTCTTTATATAGTTGATTGGTTTGAATCAGGATTTAAATAAGGTACTGTATTTGATATGTTTCTTAAGTCTCTTTTAATCTGTCAGAGTTCCACCTCCCGTTTATTTTCCTTTGCCATTTATTATTCGTTATTTGTTCTGTAGAATTTTCCACATTCTGGATTTTTTTGCTTACATCCCTGTGGTAGTGCTTAATATGTCCATCTATCCCTTTTTATTTCCCAGTAACTAGATCTAGAAGCTCACACAGATACAGGATTGATTTTTATTTTTATTTTCAATTTGGCAAGAGTATTTCATAAATGGTGTTGTATACATCCTATAGAAGGGTACATCGTGTCTGCTTGTCTCTCTTTGTGATGTTAAGATTAATTCATTGATAAAGGTATTGCTAGCCTCATCTATTATTCATTGTAAAATTCTTCATCAGCCTTATACCCAGAGTTTTAGCAGCCTTTGAAAACTGCCTAGATTCACTATTTTATTATAGGTTGCAAAATGGTAATACACTAATTCTGTCATTCCCTCTTATTAGCTAGAATTTTTCTGTAAAGAACTTTATCTTATCGACTATATATTATTTATTACCTTGAAAGCTGTTCTTACTGGATGAATGATTCTTTCTCTTTATCAGTTTTTAGAATAATGAGTCGGTTCTCTGAGCATCAATAAATCTGTGTTAATGTCTTTCCACAGAATCAAAAACTTGGTGTGGTTTGTTTCAGTTTTTAATCCACACAGTTAAAATCATTATTATTGTTAAGTATTTATATTTCTGAAACTTAAGGCTTTGGAGGTAGGGGTTTGAAGTCACCTAGCTTAGTCACCTTAAGCATGGAACCAAAATTCTGCCAGATGAGTTCCATGAGCACAGCTGAGAGTTTTCAAAATTATTTTCTAGTTCAAAATTCAACCTTCTTTCAACTTCTGTAGCAGTGCTTTGCTACTGATTGTTATTTTCCCCAATCATAACAATTAGCTGACATACAGAAAATAGTTTTTAAATTTAGAATTGGAAAGAATCACATTGATACGGAGTGGACTTCTTGGATACAAACTCTTTGTTTTATTGTGTATAGTGTATTTGCATAAAAACAAGATCTTTTTTTTGTCCTTACAGATTATTCATCTACTCTAGGGGTTGACATTTACTTGACACCCTAATCTGGTGTTTCGAAGTCTCTCTCAATCCTCTTTCCTGCATTAATTGAGAGGATGACATGGATGAAAAATAAGCAATAGGAACTGATGAATCCCCAAGGACCAGTGATCCTGTTTTCATGCAAATATCTGCACTGATAAAGATGATGGAAAGAAAAAAATGCAAAAAATATTTGTCCTCAAAACAAGATTGTTTGTCACTTCCCTGGAGCGTTGTTAAATATTAGTATAGAGATAATGTGAACCTTCTAGGGCTGATAGTAACTAGATTATGTCTTTGGAAGATGAACCCTGCCCTTTGATTTGGTACATTTTTATGTCTCAGACAACTCTTTTGGTGTGCAGATTTTGGAATGCAATAACGTTTTGTATAGGTATTTATGGCTTTTCATGATTGGGGCCCTCTGACTTGATTTGGGCAATTAATTTATGTGAAATTCCCATGAAAAATATAGAAATATAAAAAACTGCCTTAACATATAAAGAATTCCATTTCTGTTACTTCCATCTGAGTTCAGTGTCCTTCCTGTTTACTGAAACTATTGTAGTCACCTTCTAACTGCCCTCCCTGCCTTTCAACTACCTCATATCAGTCCATCTTTTTTACCACTAACAGGTTAATTTTTCCAAAGTACCATTTGCTTCTGTTTGTCCTTTGCTCTTAAGTCATTAATAGTACTTCATTACCCATATGATAAAATTCAGATTCCTTAGCATGGCATTCAGAATCCTCTTCACTCAGGGCCGAGCCTAATGTCTAGCCTTCTTACTTCTCCTCTACCAAAACACCATGCATTGTCCTCATTTGAAATATTCTTCCCGGAACACTCCCCCGTCTTCTTAATTCTATTCATGCTATTCCTTTTTCTCAGAAAACCCTCCCTGACCTATTTCTAATATTAGGACTTTTATTTGTCCTTCATTATTCAGCCAGAATCTACCTCTTTTATCAGCCTTTCCTTTTTATACCTGATCTGGAAAGTGAAATCGCTTTCTTGGCCTCCCAAATTGCTCCTAGAGCAGTTCGTTTGTTTCATTTTATCATTCTGGGAGATTTTTGGTACGTGTCTTATCTCTTGGATTAATTGTAACTCTTTAAGGTGAGAATCATATTTTGGGGCTATCTTTGTAGCCCACAGAGTACCTGGCATATGGTAAACATGCAATGTGTATTTGCTGATTGAATGCATGATCAACTGCTTGATGCCTTTAGATGAAATGACAGATTTTTTAAAAATTTATTTTATTATGTATATATATTTTTATTTTTGGCTGCATTGGGTCTTCATTGCTGCGCGCAGGTTTTTTCTAGTTGCTGCGAGCAGGGGCTAATCTTTGTTGCGGTGCGCGGGCTTCTCATTGCAGTGGCTTCTCTTGTTGCGGAGCAGGGGCTCTAGGTGCGCGGGCTTCAGTAGCTGTGGAGCATGCGCTCAGTAGTTGTGGCTTGCGGGCTCTAGAGCTCAGGCTCAGTAGTTGTGGCACACGGGCTTAGTTGCTCCACGGCATGTGAGATCTTCCCGGACCAGGGATCAAACGTGTGGTCCCCTGCATTGGCAGGCGGATTCTTAACCACTGGGCCACCAGGGAAGTCCCGAAATGACAGATTTTTAAAATGAAATCCACTGACTTAAAACTGAAAAAGTGGAATCTTCTAGAAATTGTTCTTTTTCTGGATAGTCTGTGTTTTAGTGATGAGAAGTAACATTTGAAGTTCTCATAATGTCTGGAATTTTTCTCTTATGACACTGGATGATCAACCACCCATAGTAAAGATAGTGTGAAGCTTGTTGGTAATGGTTTGGTTTTATCTTCTACCTGACCCCTACTCCATTGCTATTATGATCTGGGCATGATCCTGATTTAGTCATGTTAAGTTGCAACAGAACGTACCTTGTTTTATTCCTAAGACCCATTGAACCCAGTAAATCCTACTGAATACTGATTCTCAACAGTTTTTGTCCTTTTTTAAAAAAGGTTTCCCCCGTCTTTGAAAGCTACAAACCTTGTAGTAGTTATGCAGATGACCTACTTACTGGCTATATTCAAGATATTTTTAAATAGAATGTGATGATTGGGAAAGCAGAAGACCGTGCCATTTGAAACTAGAGCTAAAGCTTGGGGTTCTGATGCATTTCTTCTTTTTCCTTTTTTTTATAATAGCTTTACTGGTATGTAATTCACATACCCTGCAATTCATTTATTAATAGTGTGCAATTCAATGATTTTTGGTATATTCAGAGTTGTGCAGCCATCACCATAATCAATTTTAGAACATATTCGTCACCCCTCAAAGAAATTCTGTACCCATTAGCAGTCACTCCTCATTTTCCCCCAAACTCCATAGGCCTAGGCCACCACGGATATGCTTTCTGTGTCTATGAATTTCTACTGTGGACATTTCATATAAATGGAATCATATAATATATTGTCTTCTGTGACTGGTTTCTTTCACTTAACATAGTGTTTTCATTGTTCATCTATGTTGTAACATGTATCAATACTTCATTTCATTTCTAGGATTGAATAATATTCTACTGTACAGATATATTTATCTACCAGTTATTCACATTATGTTTATCCACTAGTTGGTGGACATTTGGGTTATTTCCTCTATTCAGCTAGTGTGAATAATGCTGCTATGAGCATTCATGTACAGGTATTTATGTGGACATATGTTTTCATTCTCTTTAGCTTATAACTAGAAGTGGAATTTCTGGGTCATATGGTAACTCTACATCTAACCTTTGGAGGAACTGTCAGACTATTTTCAATACTGACTCTGCACCATGTAACATTCCCACCAGCAGTGTATGAAGGTTCCAATTTCTCCACACCTTGCCAATACTTATTATTTGTTTTTTAAAAATTATTACATAATCCATCCTAGTGGAAATATTATGAGAAGTGATATCTCATTGTGGTTTGGATTTGCATTTGCCTAATAACTAGTGATATTGAGCATGTTTTCATGTGCTTATTGGCTAGTTGTATATATTCTTTAGAGAACTGTATTCAGATCGTTTGCCCATTTTAAAATTGGATTATTTGTATTTTTATTATTGAGTTATATGAGTTCTTTATTCTAGAAACAGTTCGCTTATTCAATATATAATTTGCAAAAGGTTTTCTTACATTCTGTGGGTTGTCTTCTTACTTTCTTGATGGTATTCTTTGGGACACAAAAGTTTAATTTTGATGAAGTCCAATTTATCAGTTATTTCTTTTGTTGGTTACATTTTGATGTCATACCTAAGATACCATTTCCTAATTTAAGGTCCTAAAGATTTATGCCTGTGCTTTCTTCTAAGAGTTTTATTCTTAGCTCTTATAGTTAGGTATTTGATCCATTTTAGGTTAATTTTTTATATATATTGTGAAGTAGGGATCCCAATTCATTCTTCTGAGTGTGGATATCCAGTTGTTTCAGCACCATTTGTTGAAAAGACTATTCCCTTCCCATTGAATTGTCTTGGTGTAAAAATCAATTGACCATAAACATGAGGGTTTATTTCTGGATTCTCAGTTCTATTCCATTGACCTATATTTCTATCCTTATGCCAGTCCCTCACTGTCTTGATTACTGTAACTTTGTAATAAGTTTTGAAATTGGGATGTGTGAGTTTAACAACTTTGTTCTTCTTTTTCAAGATTTGTTTTTGGCTATTCTGGGTCCGATGAATTTCCATAGGAATTTTAACTTGTCAATTGTTGCAAAGAGGTCAGCTGGGATTTTGGTAAGGATTGCACTAAATCTGTAGATCAGTTTGGGGAGTATTGCCATCCTAATGAAATTAAGGTGATTCATGAATGTGGTATGTCTTTCTGTTTATTCAGGTCTCCTTTAATTTCTTTGAACAGTGTTTTGTAGTTTTCAAAGTATAAGTTTTACACTTAATTTGTTAAAATTTATTCCTAAGTATTTTAATATTTTGATGCTATTATAAATGGAAGTGTTTTCTTAACTTTTTTTTTTTTTTTTTTGCGGTACGCGGGCCTCTCACTGTTGCGGCCTCTCCCGTTGCGGAGCACAGGCTCCGGACGTGCAGGCTCAGCGGCCATGGCTCACGGACCCAGCCGCTCCGCGGCATGTGGGATCTTCCCGGACCCGGGCACGAACCCGTGTTCCCTGCATCGGCAGGCAGACTCACAACCACTGCGCCACCAGGGAAGCCCTGGAATTGTTTTCTTAATTTCATTTTCAGTTTGCTCATTGCTACTGTAGAGAAATGCAATTAATTTTTGTATATTGATCGTATATCCTGCAACTTTACTGAACTCATGTATTAGTTCTAATTGTGTTTTAGTAGATGACTTAAGATTTTCTCTATACAGAATTATGTCATATGCAAGTAGAGGTATTTTACTTCTTCATTTCCAATCATCCAGGCCTTCCTTCCTTTCTTCCTCCCTCCATCCCTCCCTTCTTTCTTTCTTTTCTCTTTTCCTTTTCTTTCTTTTTTAAATTTTTGCCTAATTGCCCTGGCTAGAAATTCCAGTACAGTGTTGAATAGAAGTGGCAAGAGTGGACATTCTTGTGTTCCTCCTGATCTTAGGGAGAAAGCACTAAGTCTGATATTAGGTTTTTTGTACATGCCCTTTGTCAGTTTGAGGATGTTATCCTTTTTTTTTTTGGCTGCACTGTGAGGCTTGTGGGATCTTAGTTCCCTGACCAGGGATTGAACCCGTACCATGGCAGTGAAAGCGTGGAGTCCTAACCACTGGACTGCCAAAGAACTCCCTGAGGATGTTATCTTTTATTCTTAGTTTGTTGAGTGTTTTTATTATGAAGAGGTTGAGTCTGATGCATTTGTTGTTGATTACACTTCATCATATACCATATAATAAAAATCTCAATTTGATTTATACTCATTTACTTGTACTGGTTTGAAATTACCTTGTATTATAAAGAAAAGATTGGTAAAAAGTTATTAAGTAAATAAGATCACACTGAGTATATTACTGTCTGAAAAAGCTTTAAGAAATTTAGCTTATTTTGTTATAAGTAGTTGCTTCTGCTAATTTATCGTTTAATCCTGTATGTTCATTTAGCTGTTTCGGTAGGACTGTTATTTGGCTAAATTTAATCACTTACCAGTTTTTAAAAAGCAACATTTTATTGTAAAAAAGGTTGAGACTTCCCCATTAAAACCTATGCCATCCTGGTAGTCTACACTGATGAAGTTGTCTGTACCAGAAATTATTTGGTACAACTTCCTTCCTTCTTTTCTCCCTTTCTCTTTTCTCTCCTTTTTTTTTTTTTTCTTTTTCGGTACGTGGGCCTCTCACTGCTGTGGCCTCTCCCATTGCGGAGCACAGGCTCCGGACGCACAGGCTCACCGGCCATGGCTCACGGGCCCAGCCGCTCCGCGGCATGTGGGATCCTCCCGAAACCGGGGCACGAACCAATGTCCCCTGCATCGGCAGGCAGACTCTCAACCACTGCGCCACCAGGGAAGCCCCTCTTTTCTCTTCCTCTCTTTTCTTTCTTTTTAATTTATTTTTTGTCCATGTGGCGGGGCATGCAGGATTCTAGTTCCCCAACCAGGGATGGAACCCTCACTCCCTGCAGTGGAAGTTCAGAGCCCTAGGCACTGGACCACCAGGGAATTCCCTGGTACAACTTTCTTTGGTGGTGGTACCAAAGAAAAACTTCTGCTTCCAAGCTAGGCTGTGGTAAAGTAGACTTCTCCACCCTCTAGGTATGTGGTTTTTGAAAAAGTGGCCATTTGTAGTAGTTAGAAATTGTTTCCCATATAGAGAAAATTCTAAAGAACAGTTAGCTCTTTTAATTTCTTATTTTAATCTGTGAAGGAGGGCAGGGAGAGAATAGGTGGGACTCTTACACCCTGGATATTCTTCTTTGTGGCCTGACATCACACTTCTTTGACTGGCTTACTTTACAAAGCCTGTACCTCTATCTATAATAGTTAAAAGTTAAAATAACTGTACTTGATTGATTGAGGAGAAAAATGATTTTTCACTAGCCTTTAACCTCTAGATGGCAGTATGAGTCTTACTGTACTTCTGGCTTTTCCTCTACCCATATCTCTTGAACTGGGTTTCTGATTTAGGTACAAATTCTTATGTCTTTACTGGACTACTTGCCTAACTTTGTTGATGCCTTACTTGATTTTTAACTTTTTATTTTTACTTTTCATCTCTCCACATTAAAAAAAAAATTCCCTTCTTGTTTGTTTTTTTGTTTTTTTTCTGTACGTGGGCCTCTCACTGTTGTGGCCTCTCCCGTTGCGGAGCACAGGCTCCGGACGCGCAGGCTCAGCGGCCATGGCTCATGGGCCTAGCCACTCCGTGGCATGTGGGATCTTCCCGGACCGGGGCACGAACCCATGTCCCCTGTATCGGCAGGCGGACTCTCAACCACTGCGCCACCAGGGAAGCCCAAAAATTCCCTTCTTAAGCAATGTGTATTTTTGATGCTCTGTTTCCCTATTGTCAGAAATAACATTTTGCTTTTAATGAAGGAGATGGGTAGAAAAAACCAAAAATGTGGTAGTTTAATTCAATAGCTTCGATACCTGGGTATAAGACCCTCATAATGGGTTCAGCTGTCTCATCTCAGTTTATCTTGTTCTATCCTTTGACTCTCCTGGTTATCAAGTGGTATCAGATAATGCCTTATTAAATTAAAATAGGAATGTTAGCTAAAATTGATGAAATAAGCTTAGATTTTCAAGAAGAATTTAATTTTTTTAAAATAAAGCTTTCAGGGACTTCCCTGGTGGTGCAGTGGTTGAGAATCCTCCTGCCAGTGCAGGGGACACGGATTTGAAGCCTGGTCCGGGAAGATCCCACATGCTGCGGAGCAACTAAGCCCGTGTGCCACAACTACTGAGCCTGAGCTCTGGAGCCTGCAAGCCACAACTACTGAAGCCTGCGTGCCTAGAGCCCGTGCTCCACAACAAGAGAAGCCACCGCAATGAGAAGCCCGTGCACCGCAACTAGAGAAAGCCCGCGTGCAGCAATGAAGACCCAGTGCAGCCAAAAGTAAATAAATAAATTTATTTAAAAAAAATAAAGCTTTCAAATACTTAGCCATTTTGAGTGATGAGATAATAGCAAAAGAAGGAAGTGTTCAATTCAGCAGCTGTTTGAGTGCCTACTTCCTACAAGGTTCTGTAGGGGATATGAAGATGAATAAGACATAATTACTGCCCTTGTGCAGATTAAGTCTAGTAGGAAAGGAAGATAAGACAATTAAGTAAATGATTCCTTTTTTTTTTTTTTTGCTGTACTGGGGCCTCTCACTGTTGTGGCCTCTCCTGTTGCGGAGCACAGGCTCCGTGACCATGGCTCACGGGCCTAGCTGCTGCGCGGCATGGGGATCTTCCCGGATCGGGGAACAAACCCGTGTCCCCTGCATCGGCAGGCGGACTCTCAACCACTGCGCCACCAGGGAAGCCTCAAGTAAATGATTCTTAATGGAAGGTAGAGGAGATAAGCTCCATAGAGTACTAAGAACTTTTGGGATAGGGGAGAAGAGGCAATTACATTAGATTGCTACAGGAATGGCAGATAAGTTTCATTTTGTATGTCAACCTAGATTGATTAGTAAGGATTTCCTAGGGCTGCTGAATTGAGGATTTTGAGGAATCTTGATTCAGATAAGTCAATTAGTGTTGTCTGCTGTGGACCAGGGAGAGGGGTGTGGTAGTGTTTGCTATTTCTGGATCATTGAAAATAGACCTTAAACAGCACAGGTTTTTGATGGATGGAAATGGGAAGGGACCATATTCCAGGTGGAGTGAACATTTGGAGCAAGGAGAGTTTGAAAGAACAGCTACGCTCAAGGAACAGTATGAGTGATTTAATCTGGTCTTTAAGGAGCCCAGTTTATATTAGAGGTCATAAGGAATAAGAGTAGGGAGATGGGGGCTGGACTGAGGAGGACCTTGAACTCTTGGGGTTGAGGAATTAGACATAGGTAATGGGGAGCATGTGCAATATTCTTTAAAAAGTATTTTAATGGCTATAACATTAACTATATTTTCATTATAGATGGTTTGTAGAGATACTTTATTTACTAAAAGACACTTTACCACAAATCTGTTTATTATAAAGAAGAAAGTAGAAATGACCATAGCCTTACAAGTAAGAAATAACCACTGTTAACATTTGATGTGTTTCCTGGCCCTCCCTTTTCTCTTTATGTAGGGATGTGTGTGTTTACATTTTTTCTTGTTCCCATATGTATACACAGACATGCTTTTTAACATATCCGAGGCTATAGTGTATGTGTATAGTTTTTGCCTATGCTTTTTTTCCCATTCATTCTATCTTAAATATTTTTCTGTGTCATTAAAAATTCTGCCACTGAAAATTTCTGAGTAGGGAAGTCACACACCTTTAAGAGGCATCATGCATAGGACAGAATGTAATGGTAGAGACAGGAGGCTGGAAGCTAGCAAGGACTGTGAGTCCAGCAAGAAGAACTGAGGGCTTGAATGAATGGTGGCAGTGATAATGGAAAGAAGCATACCAACAGTAGATGTTTCAGGTATATCATTTTCAGGACTAGGTAGGTAAACTGTCTGGATGAATCTTAGGGGGTAAACTGTGATTAGAGTTTACCATGATGTTTTAAGCCTGCTTAATGACAGGGAAGTCAGAAAGAGGAGAGAGATTTGGTTAAACTAAAAAAATCACCTAATTCTTTTACATGTCCCTTAGTAGGCAGGCATCTGAATTGTCTTAGAAATAAGTACGAGCCATTTGTATAGGTTGGTGTTATTAATAGGATGAAAACAATGCTTTTATCTAGTTTAGTCACATCACCTAGGTAACATGTAATGTTTTAGATAGTTATTTGTTTTCTCAGGGAAATGAGTGTGTGAAATAGGATATTCATAACTTCAGAAATGGATTTTTGGGGTTCCTATAAGCTTTGGCAGATCATTAAGCCTCTCAGTTGAATAAATTACGTTCGCATAGTTTTCTTCCACAGTAGTTCTTTTTCATTTAGTTAGCTACCTATAGCTATTCAGGAAATTATTATGGCCTTTGTATGTGGTAGACATCCAAATCTTTGTTAACTAGAAAAAAATTTCAGTAGTTTACATTTGAATAACTGTAATTGGCCCAAAATATTTGATGTTGACGCATCTATTAATTAACAGCAACATTTGGATTATATCAGTGCCAGGGTTAAGTCTTCCTATGAGTGAAGACTGAATTTTACATGTAGTTGGAGATTTGTGGGATCTCTAATTGAGAAGGAAGTATACTGCCAAATTGTCTTCCTACCCCTACCTCCTTGCTAACACCAAGTATTATAATTTTTTAAAGTCATTGGCAACTTGATAGGCAGAATATTAATATCTTGTTTTTATGTTCATTTCTTCACTTGTAAAAATGAACTTTTTTCATGTTTCTTGATCATCTCTGTTAACAAGGACTGGAATTGAAGAAAATATAATTTAAATTATTTTACCCTGAAAAATAAAGCCAGCAAACTTGATTCAAAAGCACTGTATGGAGACACTCATGGACCATTGGAATTAATGGTTCTCTGGAAGCACACTGTTTCATGAATCACCTTGATCTTCAGTTGGTTCCGGTCCTTTATTTCTTACAGTCTGTGTGTGTGTGTGTGCGTGTAAGTTACAGTGAGATTAGCTTCTTCATTATCAGCTTAATTTATTGTGGATTGCTGTTTATATAACAGTAGAGGGTAAGAACTGCCTATTTTTGGCTTTATCGTAATTAAAATTTGACTTGTATACATTGTTGTTAAAATATGAATCATTCACATATCTGCTGCTAAGGCCAATAGATATACCATCTCTTCCTATCTCTGAATTTGAGTCATTTAACTTAAAATATACTATAAAAATAAGTAAAACAAAATTCTTGAGTTATTTTTTAAATATATGCAGGATATTGTCTCACAAAATAAAATCATGTGTATAAGCCTCAATTCTTCCCTTGTAAATTGAGTAATTTTTAAGTAAATGTATGGGCAGTATTGTAATCTGCATTTCTCAAGTACCAGTTGTTTTCTTTGTTTTATGCATTACCATACCATCTCGCCATAGTCATTAGCATGGCATCCTATTTAGGTAGTAATACAGTATAAAATCTAGAAATCCCACTTTGAAGGGATTAGGGGTATTCCTTATAATTAGAAATTGTCAATTTAGTCTTAAGTATTTTGTTTTTAAAAATGTATTACGATAATGGGGAAAAAAACATGCCATTATTTCTCATTTTTCCCTTGGTTAACAAATTAGGATACACAAAGCCTCAAATTACCTTTAAGGCTTATAAGCATTCATATCTTTTATCCATTAGTCAAGTTATTTCATAAACCCACCATTGCCTCTGAAATGGTTTTACACACAAAGAGGATTTTACCGTAAAATGCTTGGGGTGTTTTATTCTCTTCTGATTTGGGGGTGGGGAGGAGAAGGATGGAGGTAAGCAGGCAGGGCTTAAATTAATTTGTTCGGGGTTGGTTTCAAAGTAGCATTCTGCATAGTTCTACAAAATGTATAGTAGGTAAGAGGATGTACATGGTGAAAGAATTTAAAGTCAACATTGAATAACCAAGTGAATTATAGTTTATTTATACAGTAGAAGACAGTATAGCCATTAAAAATCTTGTTAAAGCAATAAAGAGCATTTAAGGACAGAAGAATGCTCATTATATATAAGGATAATTGCAAGTGAAAATGCAAATGAAAAATTGCAGAACACAAGTCAGCAGTTTTTTTCCCTTCCTTTTCTTCTTTCTCTTTTGTTTTGTTTTGAGAGCATGGGCGTAGACAAATGACTGGAAGGAAAAATACCAGTATGTTTTAATGGCTATCTTGAGTGATTTAAAAAAAATTTTTTTCCCGAAATTTTTAAATCATCAACATTGGTTACATTCTATTCTGAATAGGGGAAAGCTATCTAAAAAAATAAAGAAAAATTATGTCCCATTCTAGAAACAAAATTATAGTTACTTGAAAGATCTATCTTCTAATATCCTGCACAGTTAAAATTTTAAACTCTTTTATGGACGGTTTCTAAATAAAAATGACTAGATCCATTAACAACAATTGATCATTTTAAGCAAGTGATGAATAGCAAAGTGAAAGTTAATGGTACTTCATTTCCCATGCTTAGCATGTCCTCCCAGAAGTTTGGGAACAAAAGGAATGGTAAGCTGTTAAGTCAGGGGCAAGAGATGATTTAGTTGGCAAAAGAGGCATCTTTTCATAAACAAACATTGGCCAAGATTTTGTCCAGCTTTATGTTTTCAGCCATTCTTCCCTGTAGCCGGAGAACTGAACTCTAGTATTAACTACTCAGTAGGCGCAAAGAACCATTTAGAATGTATGTTAGTCTTAAATGGAATTGCAGCTGTTTGGTCAAGAAGTAAAATGGACCTAATAATTTTTTTTCCTTTTGGCTTGGAATATATAGCTTTGTTATGACGAAGAGGAGAGGAGAACGGAATAATTGCAGTAGGTATGCATACGAGTTGAGTTTCTTTCCAGGCTTTGGGTGTAAGAATGACTGTTTCTGCTCCTGGGGAAGTAAACTGACATTTTCTGATTTTTTTTAGTTTGTTTATTCATTTAGTTTTTGACATCTAGAGATTTCAGCAAAATGAAGAGTGTTTTTTGTTTTAAATGTAATATCAGTTTCTTTTTTTTCTTAGTTCGTAATACTGTTTTGTGTTAGAAATATGATCTGGGAGGGTGATGATATTGCATGAGAATTTATAGGTGATGACAGAGCACTTTGCTGTAGGAAATCTAGAAAAATATTGACTTTTTGTATCTAGAAGGGAGGTATCTAACCATTAAGTCTAAATTAAAAGCTTGGCAAAAGCTGCCAATGTTTGGTGTAACTGAAAAAGATTTGAGAAATATAATGTAAAAAAAGAATGATATTTTTAAAGGAAGAACTGTTACATTTGATTGACTCTAGTATAGGAGAATACATTTAAAATTGGTTGGGTAATAGTGAAGAATCCTTTGAGAGAATAGTTGAATTTGACAGGTTGAAGTTTTGGATACAGAATACAAAGAGAAAAGAACTAAAATAAGACTTCAGATTCAGGATATAAAAATATTCCACTGTTCCATCATCTTTTTGTTCTTTAATAAAGTTTTCAAAATAGAATTATAATATACATAGAGAAAAGTACACAAATTATAAGGTACAGCTCAATGAATTTTCATAAAAACACTCCCATATAACCACACCCAGAACAGATCAAGAAATAGAACCTTTCCTATATATAATACCTCCTTCATATCCCTCTCAGTCATTACCTGCCCTTTGCCCAAAGGCAAGCACTATTGTGACTTATAATATCATAAAAGAGTTTTGCTTGTTTTTGAGCTTTATATAAATGGCATCACAAACTGTATACTCTTTTGTTTCTGGCTTTTTTTGCTCAACATTTTGATTATGGTATTCATCCATGTCATTGCCTTTAACAGTCATTTGCTTATTTTCATTGCTGTGTGGTGTATCATTGTAAGAATACAATGTGATTAATTTTTTCATTCTACTAATAATGGACATTTGGACTATTTCCAGCTTTTGCCTATTACAAGTAAATACTATGAGCATTCTTGGTATATGTCTTTTTATGGTACACGCATTTTTGTTGTGTATATAACTAGGAGCAGAATTGCTAGGTTGTGGATGTGTGTGTGTATAACTATCTAGCTTTAGTAGATAGTTCCAAACAGTTTTCCAAAGTGGTTATACCAATTTACAGGCCCACGGGCAATTTCATTTGTTCTATGTTGTTACCAACAGATACATTCTCAGTCTATTAATATCTAGCTATTAAAATAGACAGAATGGTATCTCAATGTAGTTTTAATTTTCATTTCCCTAGTGACTGATGAGATTGCTTTTTCATATGTTTACTGAACATTTGGATAACCTCTTTTGTGAAGTGCTTATTGGTATCTCTTGCCCTTCTTTAAAAACTGGATTGTCAATTTAAAAATTGATTTGCAAGTGTTCTTTATATGTCTCTGATATGCATCTTTTGTCAGTTATGTAAATTGCAAATATCTTACCCCACTCTGTGGCTTACCGTTTCACCTTCTTAATGGTGTATTTTAATGAACCAAAGATTGTTTTTTCTCTTAAATTTATGTTTTGTCAAGTTTTAAATCTCTTTAAAAAGTTTCAAGAATAGTACAATAAATACTTGTATACCCTCTACTTGTTTATCAGTTGTTAACATTTGTCACATTGGCTTTATCTATATATATTTAATTTTAAATTTTATTGTTTTATTCTTGAGTTATTTGAGAACTAGCTGCAGACACCATGACGCTTCATAAATACTTTAGCATTATTTCTTAAGGACAAGGACATTCTCCTACACATCTACAATACAGTTAACACACTGAAGAAATTTAACATAATACAATATGATTATCCAATATGCAATCCATATTCAGATTTCTCTAATTTAAACAGAAATTTTGAATTTTAGTTTGGCAATATTTTCCTTTTTTGTTAATGCCACCCCTGTCATTTTAATTTAGGTTGTGATAATGTCAAAGCTGTAGTATTTTAGAAATAAATAGTAAATTACTAGTGTAACTTGGGCTGGCTAGTTCTTTTCTTCTCTCACTTCTTCTCCCCCTTGGGAATATCAGAATATCATTATTGCTATTGAATGAAAAAATTCAAATAGAGAAAGTGAAGGTATGTTTTCCTCAGCTCACTGGTTTCCTGATTTGATGTGTAAGTTTCCTGACAATCTTGTTGAGTGATGCATTTTTATATGTGTTACCATTTGTCATTTGCAAATCCTTGAAAAACTACTTTCCTTGAAAAACCAAAGCATCTTAACTGTCTTCTCTGTTGACTGACTTGGGCACTACATGAGAAAAGAACTTGCATAATGAACTAAACACAGTTGATGCATATAATGATTTTAGCATAGGAAAAGAAAGAATGAGGAAGATTTTAGTTTCACATTAGTAATTAAAACTTGCTTCACTTGATTGTAAAAACAGAAGGCAGATCTTTTTGTATGTATTTGGAAACCATTATGGCTAGTGGTATAAGAAATATAGAGTGAATTGGTAATATAAAATGGAAACAGCAGATCTAAGTAATGGAGGATTGTTAGAACAGAGAAAAGTTGTTTGGGTGGGATGGGGAAACCACAGGAAATTACACTGGAGCCATTGATTTCAGTTGGATTATTAATGACTTAGATAAGTGCTGTGCTTATAGACCTAACAGTTTGACCTGGAGTGGGAAATCCACCCTGTGCAGTGGATTATTTTAGAAACAGTTGAGCCCGCTAGATAGGTTTCTTTTGAGGAATAGTTTTAAACATTAAAAAAAAAAAGGCAACAACTTCATGGGGATTGGAGATACATCTTGTGAAAATGAACCTGTGTCCAATTCCCCAGTCAACTAGAAAGAAAAGGAAAAAGAGCCTGAGGAAAAAGAGCTTGTTTGGGCATCTTTGTTGTGAAGGTTTAGGGAATCAGCTTTAGCACTGTACACAGTCTTTAGTGGCTTACTGTTCAGCATAGTTTTTCTTTTCTTTTTATTTTTTTTGTGGTACGCGGGCCTCTCACTGTTGTGGCCTCTCCCGTTGCGGAGCACAGGCTCCGGACGCGCAGGCTCAGCGGCCATGGCTCACAGGCCCAGCCTCTCTGCAGCATGTGGGATCTTCCCAGACCGGGGCACGAACCCATGTCCCCTGCATCGGCAGGCGGACTCTCAACCACTGCGCCACCAGGGAAGCCCATAGTTTTTCTTTTAAAGTTCATAGACCCTTTGTATAAATGAGTATATTGTAACTAATGTAAAATGTGAGCAATGACTTTAAGTCCCTATTTCATGGATCCAGAACATGTCCACTGGAAGATCAGTATAATTGTTGGACATTTTGGGAGATTGTTTTTTTTTTTTTTTTGCGGTACACAGGCCTCTTACTGTTGTGGCCTCTCCCATTGCGGAGCACAGGCTCTGGATGTGCAGGCTCAGAGGCCATGGCTCACGGGCCCAGCCGCTCCACGGCAAGCGGGATCCTCCCGGACCGGGGCACAAACCCTTGACGCCTGCATCGGCAGGCGGACTCTCAACCACTGCGCCACCAGGGAAGCCCTGGGAGATTGTTTTTAAGAAGAAACTCTTTTTTTTGGCTCATTGCCCAGCTTGCCAGCTTGCAGGATCTTAGTTCCCCAACCAGGGATTAAACCCAGGCCTGGGCAGTGAAAGCACTGAGTTCTAACCACTGGACCACCAGAGAATAGAACCTCTTAAGAGGCCAGAACCAAGGAATTATATCTTATCTATAATTGGTAGGTTGCAAAGCTTAAGTCTGTCCAGTTTAAAGAAAGCTTTGAAAGAGTATACTATCTTATTATAGTACACTAACTTATAGGAATTGCATTTTCAAACTATAGCCTAAGAAACACCTCTGTTTGAGGAAACTAAGGCTAGTGGAGAGAAGCCATGACCTGAATATAACCTAAGGGGAAGAACAATTACCTGAAGATAAGTAAGTAGGAACCAGGTGTTAAATAGCTAATAGGAAAGGACAAAATAGTGATTAAGAGCTTGGATTCTGGAGTCATACAGCTTTTTTATGAATCTCAATCTACCACTTAGGCAAGTAACTTAATTTTCTAAGCCCTAGTTTATTCATTTGTGAAATGGAGATGAAAACCTTAGAGCAGTAATTATTAAACTTTTTGGTGTCAGGACTTCTTTACACTCTTAAAAATTAACGGTGACCCCAAAGAGTTCTTGTTTATGTGGGTTATATGTATATTTACTGTTTCAGAAATTAAAACAAAAATTTTAAATATTTATTAATTTACTTTTTTATTTATTTTTGGCTGCATTGGGTCTTTATTGCTGTGCGCGGTCTTTCTGTAGTTGTGGCGAGCAGGTGCTACTCGTCGTTGTGGTGTGCAGGCTTCTCATTGTGGTGGCTTCTCTTGTTGCGGAGCATGGGCTCTAGGCGTGCAGGCTTCAGTAGTTGTAGCACGTGGGCTCAGTAGTTGCGGCACGGGGGCCCTAGAGTGTGTGGGCTTCAGTAGTTATGGTGCACGTGGGCTCAGTAGTTGTGGTGCGTGGCCTCTAGGGTGTGTGAGCTTCAATAGTTGTGGCGCATGGGCACGGTAGTTGTGGCTCGTGGGCTCTAGAGCGCAGGCTCAGTAGTTGTGGCACATGGGCCTAGTTGCTCCGCAGCATATGGGATCTTCCCAGACCAGGGATTGAACCCATGTCCCCTGCATTGGCACGCGGATTCTTAACCACTGCACCACTGGGGAAGTCCCTAATTAATTTAAAAATAGGAATAAACCCATTACATGTTAGCATAAATATTTTTATGAAGAATAACTATTTCCAAACAAAAAATATTGAGAAGAATGGCAGTTTTTACATTTTTCAAATGTCCGTAATGTTTGGATTGATAAAAAGTTGGATTTTCATATCTGCTGCTTCTGTCAATATGTTATGATTATCTTTTGTTAGGTAGTCCCTAGAAAACTTCACTGTTCACTTGTGAGAGAATATGTGAAAAAGGCATCTTAGTATCATATGTATAGTTTTGAACTCAGGGACCCTCTCAAAGGGGCTTAGTGATCCTCAGGGTCCCCAGAGGTTTCCTGACCATTCACTTTGAGATCTGTTACCTTAGAGTATTGTTTTGATGATTTAACACAATATTATTTATAAAACCTTAGCATAATATTGGCACTTAATAGGTGCTTATAAATATTAACTGTTGGGCTTCCCTGGTGGCACAGTGGTTGGGAGTCTGCCTGCCGATGAGGGGGACGCAGGTTTGTGCCCTGGTCCGGGAAGATCCCACATGCCGCGGAGCGGCTGGGCCTGTGGGCCATGGCCGCTGAGCCTGCGCGTCCGGAGCCTGTGCTCCGCAAAGGGAGAGGCCACAACAGTGAGAGGCCCGCATACCGCAAAAAAAAAAAAAAAAAAAAAATTAACTGTTGTTATCATTATGGGCAGCATATGAGAAGTTTTAAGCATAGTAGGCATGTAATCATATTTACTTTCTTAAAAGGCTCACTTTGCCAACGTGGTAGAAGATGGACTGGTAATACAGAAAAGTGGTATCAGGGAGACAAGTTAGATTTCTTTTAACTTCTCAGTGAAAATGGAGAATAGGGATGGGTTCTAGAAGTCTGAGTGGTAGAATGGAAAGGCTTAGTGACTGATTGGATATACTGGGGTCAGGGAGTTCTGGGCAGTAATAATGAGGAATCAAGAGTGACTCAAGTTTCTGGCTTGAGTAAATATAGGAAGAAGAGCACCTTTGAGAAGAAAGATTGGGGAATTCAGTTGTAAGTGTAAGTGTAGGCTATCTAGGTGGATATACCCAGGAGATAGTTGAATGTATGAATCTAGAGCACAGGAAGTAGAGTTTTGGACATCATCAGTTTGTAGGTTCTAGTTAAAGCCACAGGTGGGAAGGAGATCAGCCAGGGAAGATGTGTAACATTAAAACAGATCCCTGGGGACTTCCCTGGTGGCACAGAGGTTAAGAATCCGCCTGCCAATGCAGGGGACACGGGTTCGAGCCCTGGTCCGGGAAGATCCCACATGCCGCAGAGCAACTAAACCCGTGTGCCACAACTACTGAGCCCACGTGCCACAACTACTGAAGCCCGCGCACCTAGAGCCCGTGCTCCACAAGAGAAGCCACCACAAGGAGAAGCCCGCGTACTGCAACGAAGACCCAACACAGCCAAAAATAAATAAATAAATAAATAAAAGACTTGACCTTTAAAAAAAAAATAGAACCCTGGTGTGGTAGGCAGCCTCTATTTATGCCTTTGTGTGATCTTTTCCTCTTGAGTGTGGGCTGGATCAGTGATAGCAAAAGTAATGGAATGCTACTTCTGAGATTTAGTTACAAAAAGACCATGACTCCTGTTTTGTCCCCCATCATGCCCTTTTTGGGGAAACAAGCTGCCATGTTGTGAGTGTGCAGAGAAAAACTGACTTGGAAATTATAAGATCCTGGTCGTTGGAAACAGACCTATTCTTCTACATACTAACTTGACAAGTTACCTCTCTCTGAGCCTCATTTTCCTTGTCTGTAAAATGAAGGTAATAATACTTATTGGGTTCTTGAGAGGATTAAATTGGACAATAATTATAAAATGCCTAGTATGAGTCTTCATGACCTTGGGTGTAGCCATGAATTCTTACATATGACACCAAAAACACAAGCAACAGAAGAAAAAATAGATAAATTGGATTTCATTAAAGTTTAAAACTTTTGTTCATCAAAGAACATTATCAAGAAAGTGAAAAGGCAACCATTGAATTAGAGAAAACTTTTAAAAAATTGAGATATAATTGACATATAACAGTTTCATGTTACAATATAATGATCACCACAGTAAGTCTGTCATCACACATTGTTACAAATTTTTTCTAGTGGTGAGAACTTTAAAGATCTCTTAAGTTGCTCTCTTAGCAACTTTCAAATATATAATACAGTATTGAAAGAATACTTTTGCAAATCATATATCTGATAAGGGTCTAGTACCTAGAATATATAAAGAACTCTTATAACTCAACAACAAAAAGACAGACAACCCAATTTTAAAATGGGCAAAGGACTTGAGTGGACATTTCTCCAAAGAAGAAATACAAATGGCCGATAAGCACATAAAAAGATATTAAACATCTTTCATTAGTCATAAGGGAAATGTAACTCAAAACCACAATGGGATACCACTTCACACAGACTAAGATGGTAATAGTAATGATGATAATAATAATAATAGAAAATAACAAGTATTTGCAAGGATATGGTGAAATTGGAACTCTCATATATAGCTGGTGGGAATGTAAAATGGTGTGGCCACTGTGAAAGTTTGGCAGTTCCTTGAAAGGTTAAACAGAGAATTACCATATGACCCAGCAATTCCACTACTCAAACAGATACTTGTACACAAATGTTCATTCAGTACTATTCATGATAGCCAAAAGATGGAAACAAACTCAAATGTCCATTAACAGATGAATGGATAAACAAAATATGGTATATACATACAATAGAATATTACATGGCCATAAAAATGTAGTACTGATACACGCTACAACGTGGGTGAATCTCAAAAACATTATACTAAATAACGGAAGCCAGACACAGAAGATCGCATATTATTCCATTTGTATGAAACATCATGGGTATGTAAATTCGTAGAGACAGAAAGCAGATTGGTGGTTGCCAGGGACAAAAGAGAGTGGGAAATGGGGAGTGACTGCTTAATGGGTATAGGATTATTTTGCGGGGTGGGGGGGAGTGATGAAAATGTTTTATAACTTGATATAGGTGGTGGTTGCACAATATTGTGAATATACCAAATGCCATTGAATTGTACACTTTAAAATCACTTTTAAAAATTTGAATTCATCTCAGTAAACAAAAATGCATAGTATGGTATGTGACACCTAGTAAGCTATTGATAAATTTTAGATTTTACTATTGCCTAGTGCACCTTTATCAGGAATTTAGCTGTGTGATGGGCATCAGCTTCCTCAGTTGAAAAATGAAGTTGTTGGACTAAAGACCTCTCAGATCCTTACAGCATTAAAATTCTATATTTTAAGACATAGTATTTAATTCTTGTATAGGAAAGACCCCCTGTTACTCCTTCCATGTGTCTCCTTTACTCTCACATCTCTAGCACACTCACAACACGACACTGGATGTGTGGGAGTTTTTTGTTCCTCACACTAAGCAATTCTGTGACATCAGCTAGGTGTTCTACAGTTTAACTCAATTCTGACACTATCTACCTGGAGATCATATCAGATTCCACAGATTGAGGGCTGGGTCCCTCAGGACTCCCCTCTGCCCCCCCCCCCATCAGATGCCAACTATAAGTCCACCTGTGCTTTGGTTGTAAATCGGATGTTCCCACAATCCCCTCCTCAGATTTGATTAATTTGCTAGAGCAGCTCCCAGAACTCAGGAAAACAGCTTACTTACTGTTTACCAGCTTATTATAAAAGGATATGATAAAGGATACAGATGAACATCCAGGTATGTGGGGTGGGGCATGGAGCTTTCGTGCCCTCTCCAGATGTGTCACTGTCCCAGCAACTCTACATGTTCACCGACCTGGAAGCTTTCTTATGGAGGCTTCAATCATGTAGTCATGAGACATTATTAACTCCATTTCCAGCCTCTCTCTTCTCTGGAGAATGGAGGTTGGGGTTGAGAATCCCAAGATTCTAATCATAGCTTGGTCTGTCTGCTGACCAGCCCCCATCCTGGAGTACACCAAGAGTCACCTCATTAGAACAAAAGATACTGCCGTCACCCAGGAGATTCCGAGGGGTTTAGGAACTTTGTGTCAGGAATCGAGTCAAAGACCAAATATTAAAATAAAAGATGCTTCTAACACTCTTAGGAAATTGTAAGCGTTTTAGGAGCTTTGTGCCAGGAACCAGGGGCAGAGACCAATATATATTTTTTCTATTATCTGACTTTCATACAGCAAATATTTGTTGTGTATCTTCACGGTACTGTTCTAGGCACCAAGGACTTGACAGTACATAAGACAGAGATGGTTCCTGTCATAGAGCTGTCATAGAGCTAACATTCTAGTAGATAAGGCATTACACAATAATTATTTGCCACTAAGTTTTTCTAAGTACAACATGGGGCAGGAATAGTTCTCCTGAGAAAAAAGATATTTAGGTATGAAGAATGAGGAGAAATTAACTGAGTGAAGGGAAGGGAGATGAGCTTTCTAGAGGAAGTATCGAAATATGGTAGTGGGAAGGAGCATGGTGCCTTTGAAGAACTGAAAGAAGGCAAATGTGACTGGAACTCAGACAGTGACTGCTGAAATAGACTGCTGGATCATGTAAAACTTCTCAGTTGTGTTAAGGATGTTGGACATTATTCTAAGAGCACTAGCAAGTCAGTTAAGGGCATGGGCAAGCAATATTCAGGTTTTGGCCATGTAGAGAATGGTTTGGAGGGGGGCATGAGAAGAACTACAGACTAAGTAGGAGGTCATTGCAATAGCCAAGACTGTGGTGCCTAGAACTAGGGTACTGATAGTGGACAGGGAGAGAAGTCCTTGAATTTGAGAGTGATTTAAGACAAAGAATAAGTCTTGATTGATTGGCTGTGGAAGATGAGAGGAGGGGGAGGGAGGTGTCAAGGATGACTCCAGGGGCTTCCCTGGTGGCACAGTGGTTAAGAATCCGCCTGCCAGTGAAGGGGACATGGGTTCGATCCCTGGTCCGGGAAGATCCTACGTGCCATGGAGCAACTAAGCCTGTGCACAACTGCTGAGCCCGCGTGCTGCAACTACTGAAGCGCGCACACCTAGAGCCCACGCTCCACAGCAAGAGAAGCCACCACAATTGGAAGCCCGTGCACAGCAACGAAGACCCAATGCAGGCAAATAAATAAATAAATATTTTTTTAAAAAAAGGGTGACTCCAAGATTTCTCCCCTGGGCATGTAGGTCAGAGGCATGCAGACAACAGTGGAAGGACTTTTGCTTTTGGCTCAGATGGAATATCAGAGACTAGATTCACCTTCCCACCTGAAACAGTTTTTGTTAATTACAAAATATACGAAGAGTGGTTTTTAGGACACTGGACATCAGACAACAAAAGATAGTGATCCCTGAGAATTAGGAAGTAAATGAGATGAGCGCTGTGATTGTCTCAGCTTACTGCTTTGAGAGAGTTTCCAGACTGCAGTGCAGGGAGGGGGAACCCAGGCAGAGACCAGCAGGCTCCCTGAGTTGAAGAAACAGAGCTAAGCATCTGGAGAGACCAAGGCAGCTAGAGGTCAGGACAGAGCACCGGAGGGGAGAGGGCTGCACAGAGAGAACCCTGGAGATCTGCAGAGGGTCCTCCTAAAGTAATCAGCTGAGTACTGATCAGTGCAATCTTGTGAGGAAACTACTTGAGGCTCAAGAGAGAACCATCTGAAAGGATTACAGGGAACCGTGGCTGGCACCACAGGGTTTATTCCCACCAGCCAGACTGGAAAATTCTCATGAGTCCGAAGGGTTTGCCTCAGTAGTGGTGGAAACATTTGTTAAAACTTACCAGGCTGGACACTTCAAATATGTACAGTTCATCATATATGAATTATACCTCACTAAGGATCGATCCATCAGTCAATCGATTGATTGATTTAATTTTTTTCCCTCTCCCCTCAAGGATTTATTCAACAAACATTTAAATTAACTAAAGTGAGCCAATCACTGTGCTAAAAGTTGAGGGATGCATTGGGAGGCAAGGCAATCACATGGAAGACACACATCAAACAGTTACACAAATAATCTGTAGTGAGGGTTGTGATGAGTGCTGTGAAGGAGAAGTACAAGATTCCGTAACAGCAGATATCTGTGAGACCGTTTCTGATCTGTAGGCGGTGACCAGAGAAGAAAGGCTTTTCTGAGAAAGAGACAAAAAGTCTGCAGTCTGTCGCTAAAGCTTTTTTAGAAAGAACAGTAGTGGAGGAACAGATTTGTAAGGGAAGACAAGTTTTTTTTTCTTTTAATTGAAGTATAGTTGATTTACAATATTGTGTTTCACGTATACAGCATAGTGATTCAGGTTTTGTTTTTTGAGTTTTATTGCAGATTTTATTTAATTGTAGGTTATTATAGGATACTGGTCTAATTTTGTGTGCTATACAGTAAATCCTTGTTGCTTATCTATTTTATGTATAGTAGTTTGTATCTGTTAATCCCATACTCCTAAATTTCCCCCTCCCCCTCTCCCCTTTGGTAAGCATAAGTTTGTTTTCTGTTTGTGAGTCTGTTTCTGTTTTGTATATAGATTCATTTGCATTATTTTTTAGATTCCACTTATAAGTGATGTCATACAGTATTTGCCTTTCTCTGTCTGACTTATTTCACTAGGCATAATATTCTCTAGGTCCATCTGTGTTCGCTGCAAATGACAATATTTCATTCTTTATGGTGGATTAATATTCCAATTTATATATATATACACATATATATATTATGGGCACTGGTGTTGCTTCCATGTCTTGACTATTGTAAATAGTGATGCTATGAACATTAGGGTGCATATATCTTTTTGAATTAGTTTTGTTTTTCTGGATATATACCCAGGAATGGGGTTGCTGGATCATATGGTAGCTCTATTTTTAGTTTTTTAAGGAACCTCCATACTGTTTTCCGTAGTAGCTGCACCAGTTTACATTCCGATCAACAGTGTAGGAGGGTTCCCTTTTCTCTACACCCTCTCCAGCATTTATTATCTGTAGACTTTTTGATGACGGCCCTTCTGACCGGTGTGAGGTGATACTTCATTGTAGTTTTTTTTTTTTTGCAGTTTCTACTTATTCTTTTTTTCTTTTAATTTTTTTTTTTTTTCCGGTACGCAGGCCTTTCACTGTTGTGGCCTCTACTGTTGCGGAGCACAGGCTCCGGACGCGCAGGCTCAGCGGCCATGGCCCACGGGCCCAGCCACTCCGCGGCATGTGGGACCTTCCCGGACCGGGGCACGAACCCGTGTCGCCTGAATCGGCAGGCGGACTCTCAACCACTGCGCCACCAGGGAAGCCCTAACATCTTTATTGGAGTATAATTGCTTTACAGTGTTGTGTCAGTTTTTGCTGTATAACAAAGTGAATCAGCTATATGCATATGTATATCCCCATATCCCCTTCCTCTTGTGTCTCCCTCCCACCCTCCTTATCCCACCCCTCTAGGTGGTCTCAAAGCACTGAGCTGATCTCCCTGTGTCATGCAGCTGCTTCCCACTACCTATCTATTTTATTTATAATTTATAATTTATTTATAATTGTTACTGCTACCCTCTCACTTCATCCCAGATTACCCTTTCCCCTCACCATTTCCTCAACTCCATTCTCTACGTCTGTGTCTTTATTCCTGTCCTGCCCCTAGGTTCATCAGAACCTTTTTTTTTTTTTTTAGATTCCATATATATGTGTTAGCCTATGGTATTTGTTTTTCTCTTTCTGACTTACTTCACCGTGTATGACAGGCTCTAGGTCCATCCACCTCACTACAAATAACTCAATTTCGTTTCTTTTTATGACTGAGTAATATTCCATTGTATATATGTACCACATCTTCTTTATCCATTCATCTGTCGATGGACACTTAGGCTACTTCCATGTCCTGGCTCTTGTAAATAGTGCTGTAATGAACATTGTGGTACATGACTCTTTTTTTTTCCCTTATTGTTTGTTTTGTTTTTTTTTAATTTTATTTTATTCATTTTTTTATACAGCAGGTTCTTATTAGTCATCCATTTTATACACATCAGTGTATACATGTCAATCCCAATCGCCCAATTCATCACACCCCCACCCCTACGCCCTTCCCACCCCCACCACTTTCCCCCCTTGGTGTCCATACGTTTCTTCTCTACGTCTGTGTCTCAATTTCTGCCCTGCAAACTGGTTCATCTGTACCATTTTTCTAGGTTCCACATATATGCATTAATATATGATATTCGTTTTTCTCTTTCTGACTTACTTCACTCTGTATGACAGTGTCTAGATCCATCCACATCTCTACAAATGACCCAATTTCGTTCCTTTTTATGGCTGAGTAATATTCCATTGTATACATGTGCCACATCTTTATCCATTCATCTGTCGATGGACACTTAGGTTGCTTCCATGACCTGGCAATTGTAAATAGTGTTGCAATGAACATTGGGGTGCATGTGTCTTTTTGAATTATGGTTTTCTCTGGGTATATGCCCAGTAGTGGGATTGCTGGATCATATGGTAATTCTATTTTTAGAATTACCATACTGTTCTCCATAGTGGCTGTATCAATTTACATTCCCACCAACAGTGAAAAAGGGTTCCCTTTTCTCCACGCCCTCTCCAGCATTTGTTGTTTGTAGATTTTCTGATGATGTCCATTCTAACTGGTGTGAGGTGTAGTTTTGATTTGCATTTCTCTAATCATTAGTGATGTTGAGCAGCTTTTCATGTGCTTCTTGGACACCTGTATATCTTCTTTGGAGGAATGTCTGTTTAGGTCTTCTGCCCATTTTTGGATTGGCTTGTTTGTTTTTTTAATATTGAGCTGCATGAGCTGTTTATATATTTTGGAGATTAACCTTTTGTCCATTGATTCGTTTGCAAATATTTTCTCCCATTCTGCGGGTTGTCTTTTCGTCTTGTTTATGGTTTCCTTTGCTGTGCAAAAGCTTTTAAGTTGTATTAGGTTCTATTTGTTTATTTTTGTTTTTATTTCCATTACTCTAGGAGGTGGATCAAAAAAGATCTTGCTGTGATTTATGTCAGAGTGTTCTTCCTCTGTTTTCCTCTAAGAGTTTTATAGTGTCCAGTCTTACATTTAAGTCTCTAATCCATTTTGAGTTTATTTTTGTGTAGGGTGTTAAGGAGTGTTCTAATTTCATTCTTTTACATGTAGCTGTCCTGTTATCCCAGCACCACTTATTGAAGAGACTGTCTTTCTCCATTGTATATCCTTGCCTCCTTTGTCATACATTAGTTGACCATAGGTGTGTGGGTTTATCTCTGGACTTTCTATCTTGTTCCATTGATCTATGTTTCTATTTTTGTGCCAGTACCATAATGTCTTGATTACTGTAGCTTTGTAGTATAGTCTGAAGTCAGGGAGTCTGATTCCTTCAGCTCTGTTTCTTTCCCTCAAGACTGCTTTGGCTATTCGGGGTATTTTGTGTCTCCATACAAATTTTAAGATTTTTTTGTTCTAGTCCCGTAAAAAATGCCATTGGTAATTTGATAAGGATTGCATTGAATCTGTAGATTGCTTTGGGTAGTATAGTCATTTTCACAATATTGATTCTTCCAATCCAAGAACATGGTATATCTCTCCATCTGTTTGTGTCATCTTTAATTTCTTTCATCAGTGTCTTATAGTTTTCTGCATACAGGTCTTTTGTCTCCTTAGGTAAGTTTATTCCTAGGTATTTTATTCTTTTTGTTGCAATGGTAAATAGGAGTGTTTCCTTAATTTCTCTTTCAGATTTTTCATCATTCGTGTATAGGAATGCAAGAGATTTCTGTGCATTAATTTTGTAACCTGCAACTTTGCCAAATTCATTGATTAGCTCTAGTAGTTTTCTGGTGGCATCTTTAGGATTCTCTATGTATAGTATCACGTCATCTGCAAACAGTGACAGTTTTACTTCTTCTTTTCCAATTTGTATTCCTTTAATTTCTTTTTCTTCTCTGATTGCCGTGGCTAGGACTTCCAAAACTATGTTGAATAATAGTGGTGAAAGTGGACATCCTTGTCTTGTTCCTGATCTTAGAGGAAATGCTTTCAGTTTTTCACCATTGAGAATAATGTTTGCTGTGGGTTTGTCGTATATGGCCTTTATTATGTTGAGGTAGGTTCCCTCTATGCCCACTTTCTGGAGAGTTTTTGTCATAAATGGGTGTTGAATTTTTTCAGAAGTTTTTCTGCATCTATTGAGATGATCATATGGTTTTTATTCTTCAATTTGTTAATATAGTGTATCACATTGACTCGTTTGCATATATTGAAGGATCTGCATCCCTGGGATATATCCCACTTGATCATGGTGTATGATCCTTTTAATATGTTGTTGGATTCTGTTGGCTAGTATTTTGTTGAGGATTTTTGCATCTATGTTCATCAGAGATATTGGCCTGTAGTTTTCTTTTTTTGTGACATTTTTGTCTGGTTTTGGTATCAGGGTGATGGTGCCCTCTTAGAATGAGTTTGGGAGTGTTACTCCCTCTGCTCTATTTTGGAAGAGGTTGAGAAGGATAGGTGTTAGCTCTTCTCTAAATGTTTGATAGAATTCACCTGTGAAGCCATCTGATCCTGGGCTTTTGTTTGTTGGAAGATTTTTAATCACAGTTTCAATTTCAGTGCTTGTGATTGGTCTGTTTATGTTTTCTATTTCTTCCTGGTTCAATCTCGGAAGGTTTTGCTTTTCTAAGAATTTGTCCATTTCTTCTAGGTTGTCTATTTTATTGGCATATAGTTCCTTGTAGTAATCTCTCATGATCCTTTGTATTTCTGCAATGTCGGTTGTGACTTCTCCTTTTTCATTTATATTTCTGTTGATTTGAGTGTTGTCCCTCATTTTCTTGGTGAGTCTGGGTAACGATTTATCAATTTTCTTTATCTTCTCAGAGAACCAGCTTTTAGTTTTATTGATCTTTGCTATTGTTTCCTTCATTTCTTTTTCATTTATTTCTGATCTGATCTTTATGATTTCTTTACTTCTGCTAACTTTTGTGGTTTTTTTTGTTGTTCTTTCTCTAATTGCTTTAGGTGTAATGTTAGGTTGTTTATTTGAGATTTTTCTTGCTTCTTGAGGTAGGATTGTATTGCTATAAGCTTCCCTCTTTGAACTGCTTTTGCTGCATCCCATAGGTTTTGGATTGTCTTGTTTTCATTGTCATTTGTCTCTAGGTATTTTCTGATTTCCTCTTTGATTTCTTCAGTGATCTCTTGGTTATTTAGTAGTGTATTGTTTAACCTCCTTGTCTTTGTAGTTTTTACAGGTTTTTTCCTGTAATTGATGTCTAGTCTCATAGCGTTGTGGTTGGAAGAGTTTTCTTAAATTACCAAGGCTTGATTTGTGACCCAAGATATGGTCTATCCTGGAGAATGTTCTATGAGTGCTTGAGAAGATAGTGTATTCTGTTGTTTTTGGATGGAATGTCCTATAAATATCAATTAAATCCATGTTTTTTTTGTTTTTTTTGTTTTTTTTTTTTGCGGTACACGGGCCTCTCACTGTTGTGGCCTCTCCCGTTGCGGAGCACAGGCTCCTGACGCGCAGGCTCAGCGGCCATGGCTCACGGGCCCAGCCGCTCCGCGGCATGTGGGATCCTCCCGGACCGGGGCACGAACCCATGTCCCCTGCATCGGCAGGCGGACTCTCAACCACTGCGCCACCAGGGAAGCCCCTAAATCCATGTTTTTTAATGTGTCATTTAAAGCTTGTGTTTTCTTATTTATTTTCATTTTGGATGATCTGTCCATTGGTGCAAGTGGGGTGTTAAAAGTCCCCTACTATTATTGTGTTACTGTCGATTTCCCCTTTTATGGCTGTTAGCATTTGCCTTATGTATTGAGGTACTTCTGTGTTTTGTGCCTAAATATTTATAATTGTTATATCTTCTTCTTGGATTGATCCCTTGATCATTGTGTAGTGTCCTCCTTTGTCTCTTGTAGTAGTCTTTATTTTAAAGTCTATTTTGTCTGATATGAGAATTGCTACTCCAGCTTTCTTTTGATTTCCATTTGCATGGAATATCTTTTTCCATCCCCTCACTTGCAGTCTGTATGTGTCCCTAGGTCTGAAGTGGGTCTCTTGTAGACAGCATATGTACTTGTCCTGTTTTTGTATTCATTCAGCCAGTCTATGTCTTTTGGTTGGAGCATTTAATCCATTTACCTTTAAGGTAATTATTGATATTTATGTTCCTATTACCATTTTCTTAGTTGTTTTGGGTTTTTTTTTTTTTTTTTGCGGTACGCGGGCCTCTCACTGTTGTGGCCTCTCCCATTGCGGAGCACAGGCTCCGGACGCGCAGGCTCAGCGGCCATGGCTCACGGGCCCAGCCGCTCCGCGGCATGTGGGATCTTCCCAGACCGGGGCATGAACCCGTGTCCCCTGCATCAGCAGATGGACTCTCAACCACTGCGCCACCAGGGAAGCCCTGGGTTTGTTTTTGTAGGTCTTTTCCTTCTCTGTGTTTCCTTCCTAGAGAAGCTCCTTTAGCATTTGTTGTAAAGCTGGTTTGGTGGTGCTGAATTCTCTTAACTTTTGCTTATCTGTAAAGGTTTTAATTTCTTCATCAAATCTGAATGAGGATCCTTGCTGGGCAGAGTAATCTTGGTTGTAGGTTTTTCCCTTTCATTACTTTCAATATGTCCTGCCACTCCTTTCTGACTTGCAGAGTTTCTGCTGAAAAATCAGCTGTTAACCTTATGGGGATTTCCTTGTATGTTATTTGTTGCTTTTCCCTTGCTGCTTTTAATATTTTTTCTTTGTATTTAATTTTTGATATGTTGATTAATATGTCTCTCAGCATGTTTCTCTTTCGGTTTATCCTGTATGGTACACTGTGTGCTTCCTGGACTTGATTGACTATTTCCCTTCCCATGTTAGGGAAGTTTTTGACTATAATCTCTTCAGATATTTTCTCAGACCCTTTCTTTTTCTCTTCTTCTAGGACCCCTATAATGTGAATGTTGGTGCATTTAATGCTGTCCCAGAGGTCTCTGAGACTGTCCTCAATTCTTTTCATTCTTTTTTCTTTATGCTGCTCCCTGGCAGTTATTTCCCCCATTTTACCTTCCAGCTCACTTATCCGTTCTTCTGCCTCAGTTATTCTCTTATTGATTCCTTCCAGAATATTTTTAATTTCAGTAATTGTGTTGTTCATCACTGTTTGTTTGCTCTTTAGTTCTTCTAAATCCTTGTTAAATGTTTCTTGTATTTTCTCCATTCTGTTTCCGAGATTTTGGATCATCTTTACTATCATTACTGTGAATTCTTTTTCAGGTAGGTTGCCTATTTTGCCTTCATTTATTTGGTCTTGTAGGTTTTTACCTTGCTCCTTTGTCTGTAACATATGTTGTTGTCATTTCTGTTTGTTTGTTTTTTTTTTTTTTTTGATGTGTGGTGCTGTATTCCTGTCTTACTGGTTGTTTGGCCTGAGACATCCAGCACTGGAGTTTGCAGGTTGTTGGATAGAGCTGGGTCTTGGTGCTGAGATGAGGACCTCCAGGAGGCCTCACTCCAATTGATATTCCCTGGGTTCTGAGGTTCTCTGTTAGTCCAGTGGTTTGGACTCAGAGCTCCCACCACTGGAGCTCAGGCCCAACCTCTGCCCTGGGAACCAAGATCCCGCAAGCTTCATGGCATGGTAAAAAAAAAAAAAAGAAAAAGGAAGGAAGGAAGGAAGGAAGGAGCAGTACAATATACTAGGAAAAATAAAACTATAATTGAAATAACTGCAACAAGGTAAATTAAAACCACAACAGAAAAAAGAAACAAAAAAGGGGAGGGGAGGAAACAAGCCAAAAGGAGAGATCACTAACAAAGTATAAAGAGTAAAATAAAATTAGGAAAATAAAAGATTTATTAGGACAAATTAAAAAATCAACAACAATGAATCAACAAGGTAAAACAGAACCCTAATCTAAAAGAGGAAAAAAGAAAAGAAAAAAAAAAATCCTTGGATATGGGGGTGGAGTTTAGTTGGGGGGTGAAACTTAGGCAGGGGTCGGGTTAAGGGTGGGGTGGGTCATAGGTGGGTGGAGGGGTGATGTTTGAGTGTGGGGCGGGGCCTAGGCAGGCTGACATTCAGTTGTGGGGCGGGGCCTCTGCTTAGGACCTGGCAGAAGGGGAGAGGCAGCATGTGGTAAGGAGGGCCTCTGGAGAGTGGACTTCCGGAGTCTGGAGGTAGGGCCCTGAGTGAGCGTGTGTGGGTGGGGTTTAGGCCCAGCTCGATGGAGGGGGTCTCCGAGTGTAGAGGTGGGACACTGGGTGGGGGTGTAGGGGTGGGGCTTGGGCTCTGAATGGCAGGAGGGAGGCTCTGAGGGCAGAGGATTAGGTCCTGGAGCCCAACAGGCTTCCCAGTGCCTAAGTGGACAGGGAAAGCACTGGCCCCGTTCCCTTCTGTTCCTTCGTGCACCTCCCCCACCATCTCTCCCAGGGTCTCCCCCGTTGCTGCTGGACCCCTAACTGTGGGTGTGTCCTGCTGGGTGTAGGAATTCCTTCCCTCCCCCAGCCACCCCTCAGGGGTGCCAGTCCCAGAGGTCTGGCCTTTACTTTTGCTCCCCCTTCCCTCCCTCCCACTCCCTCAGGACCCGCATGGCTGGAGGGGGCCTAGGTGGGCAGAGGATCAGGCTCGGCATCTCAACAGGTTTCTGGGGGTCCAAGTGGGCAGGGGAAAGCTGGCCATGCTCCCTTTGGATCCTCTGCTCTCCCAGTGGTTCCCCAGTTTCCCTCTTTGGGCCTGGGATCCCTTCCCCTCCCCCAGCCACCCCTCAGGGGTGCCAGCCCCGCCCTACCTCTACTTCTCCCCCTTCACTCCTCCCATGTGCCACGTCCCACCTGGTCACTTGGGGTTCCTTACGTCCCCTTAGGTGCCCCCCCGACAGGTGCCTGGTAGTTGCCCTAATTGTGAGGAGACAAGAATTACATGTCGTCCTAGAATTCCAATTTGACTCCGCCCTTCATTGTAGTTTTGATTTGCATTTCTCTAATAATTAGCGATGTTGAGCATCTGTATGTCTTCTTTGGATAAACATCTATTTAGGTCTGCCCGACCTAAATACAGCTCATAATGAGTTGTATGAGCTGTTTGTATATTTTGGAAATTAAGCCCTTGTCGGTTGCGTCTTTTGCAAATATTTTTGCCCCTTTCATAGGTTGTCTTTTCATTTTGTTGATAATTTCCTTTACTGTGCAAAAGTTTTTAAGTTTGATTAGGTCCCATTTGTTTATTTTTGCTTTTATTTCTTTTGCCCTGGGAGAGTAATCTAAGAAAATATTGCTACAATTTATGTCAAAGAATGTTTCACCTATGTTCTTTTCTAAGAGCTTTATGGTGTCATGTCTTACATTTAGGTCTTTAATGAGTTTGATTTTTGACATGGGGTTTGGCTTTGGATGTGAATTCTCCATTGTATAGACAGTTGAATGCATGGAGTGAGGAATGAGTGAAAGGTAGGACATGGAAATAGGCGTTTGGCTATTGAGAGGGAGAAAGGGTGATAGCGAGAGGGAGAAGTGGAGTCAAAGTTTCTTGTTTGCTTTAGGACAGTAGACTTATGTTTGTTTAAATTCTGGTGACAAAGATGGAAGAGTGGTGAAAAGGGATAAAGTGTAAGGTTCCTGAGAGGGCTTGAAGGGTTAGGGTTTAGAGCACAGGTGTACTGGCCTTAGGTTGAAGAGAGCTACTGGATTGTAACAAGAGGAAAGAGAGTAGATGAAAGTGCAGGTTTGTGAGTTGATGGGAAGGTGAGAGAGTGCCTCTATATTGGATCACAGATTTTCCTTTTCTGTATCTCTCCACTTTAAGTTATATGAACATATGTCAGGAAATGAAGAATAATTAAATATGCTTTTAATGCAGGATGGCAACCAAAAATTTTAACATGATTTAGGAGTTAAGTTTTTTATTCTTAAGTACTCTGGCTTCTTGTTTGCCTATGCAGGCCATCCTGCAACAAATAACCAGCCCAAATCTAACCCCCCATTGTCCAATGTACTTTGTTAGATACCACAATGGTGCATTGCCTGGGTTTCAGCAATCTTGAGTATATTCCTAGTGTCAGCTTAGGAGTGCTTCTGAGATTTAAAGGATAACCAAGAATAACACTTGTTTGTATTTACACAATGACTTTTTTTTTTAGAAGTAAAGAGAGTTTTCTGGCCTTAAACATCTCAGTTTGGAGTGTCTTACTCTTTTCAAAATAACATCTAGTGTGGGAAAAAACAGCTTCTAAAATGTAAAAGCTCTGCTGGGTTTTCTTTAGAATAAAAATGGTCGTATAGCATTGTAGAGAACATTAGAAATGGTGTGACTGAAGTGCTTAGCATAGGTCTAAGTAAAGCAGCTAGATTGTAGTGCAAATGATGTAACTATATACACGGTTTATGTCAAAGACTATAAGAACAAGAGATATTGCTTATCGAACTGAAAAGAATTGTTAGAGTCATAGAATCTTTTTTGTGATATGTATTTTAAAAGTTAAATATGAGCTTTATTTTTTTCTTACTATAAAACAATACATGTTCATTGTAGAAAATATAAAGAAAGCAAAAATCACCCCAAATCACAGCATCCTAAAACAGTAATCACTTTTAACTTTTTGGTCAACACTCTTCCAAATCCTCCAAACATTTCTTTCTAAGAGGTATTATACACATATACATGCACATACACATATATGCATATACATATATATATTTTTTTACATACATGGCATCATGCTATTCCTTTTCTACAACCTGCATTTTTGACTTAGTGCATTGTGAACATCTTTCAATACCCATGAAAACATAGCAAAATCATCAGTTTTATGACTGTGTGGAATACCATTATATGATTATTTATAATGTATTTCATTAATTCTCTCTTAGTGGACATTTAGGTTGTTTCCAGTGTTTCACTAAAGTAAATCATGCTGCGATAAGCATCCTTTACTCTGATCAAGGTGAATGGCACATTAAAAATTTTTACATATTGCCAAAGTGACCTCCAGAAAGACTAGTCCAAATTATATTTCTAAGGACAGTAAATGAAAGTACTTGCATTCCTACATCTTATAGCCAATTCTAGATATTGTGAAACTTTTTAGTACTTGTGCATTTTGTAGATGAAAAATTATGTTTCAGTATTTTTTATATGTATTTCTTTGATTGCTAATAAAGTTATGTTTACTGGCCACTTGTTTTTCCTCCTTTTATGAATTTCCCCTTATAGTTCTTATCTACTTTTTTGTTGGTTCACCCTCCAGTATTTAAAGGTGAGGAAACTGAGGTCTAAAGAAATGAAGTGACTTAGACCTTGGTCACCCAGAAATTTAGTGACAGAATTGGTAATCATAGCATGTTAGAGCTGGAAAGGAATCTAAGAGATCATCAAGTCCCAGCGCTCTAATGTTACAGATGCAGAAACAGAGGCCTAAAGATATTAGGTGACTTACCTAAGGACAGCCACACAGCTCATTAGTGACAGAACCAGGAATCTGAATCATGTCTCATGAAGAGGGAAAGGCAAGTAACATTTTTGAGCCTGCTATGTTTCTTACATGTACTTTTTCACTTAATTCTCTATACTATTCTGCTGTTATTCCCATTTGAACAGATGTGGTAACTGAGGTTCAAAGAACTTCAATGATTTGCCCAGTCACACACCTAGTTATTTGCAAAATGGCCTAGAATCCACGTCTTCTGATTCTTAATCCAGGGGTAATATTGCCTCTAAGAGTAGTAACTGTCGATAGTAGAGTTACATAGTAGATCTGTTTCTTGGCTTCATTCAAATACTCATTTAATAAAATATGATTTGCCTCTTAGGAGCTTGTAAATAAAACTCTGCCTCTGTTTAGTGGTTCTTATTTGATACTGGACACCAATCTGACCGTGAACTAAAGGAACTTATCATTGTAAGCAAAAGCTGATTAGAAGCCATGTCTAATGATTATTGAGTGAATAGAATTGAGATCCATGAGCTAGATATGACCTAAGTTTTGTATGGTAGTGATGTCTGGGTTGAAACTCTTAGTATCATCTTAGAATTATTTTTATTCCATAGAGAATAAAATCTTAATATATAAATTGAAAATGACATTTGGGTTCTCTGAAGTGTAAAATGGATCTCAAATCATCAAGGGGTCAAATAGGAACAAAGTCGAAACCATGTCAATTGTATCCTCCATATCTCTAAAAAAGCCTGTTAACCTTCATTTCTTGACAGGGCACAGAATTTCAAAATCATATTAGAGCTAATTTGGTTAGGGCTTCGTCCTATAGAGATGTACAAAGATGACTATTGACTTGTGTATAACTTTGTTGACACTCTTGGTTCGTTCATTTATGTGGAAGTTAGTTGATAAACTCTATGTTCTCCGTTTCTGCTTTCCAGACAGATCTTGTGTTTGGGTTGATGTTTTTTAAACCTGCTAGTTTTATGTAAGTAAGTTGGGGAAAGTGGAAGAGTGCAGCAAGTGATAGAATCATTTTTTCCTTCACAGAGAATTTTATAGGTTTGTTGAATAGAGGGACCAACAATTAACTCACATTATTCTAGTCTTCAGCAGTAGGGATCTATTAAGCTTATTATTTAAGAAATAGACATTATTTCTTTTTTTTTTTTTTTTTTGCGGTATGCGGGCCTCTCACTGTTGTGGCCTCTCCCGTTGCGGAGCACAGGCTCCAGACACACAGGCCCAGCGGCCATGGCTCACGGGCCCAGCTGCTCCGCAACATGTGGGATCTTCCCGGACCAGGGCACGAACCCGTGTCCCCTGCATTGGCGGGCGGACTCTTAATCACTGTGCCACCAGGGAAGCCCCTTATTTCTTATCTTTGGTATTTTTCTGATTTACTTTATTGGAATAAGAGTTAAAGTTTAATTAAGACTTCTAGATTCTGGTAAAGTTTGGAGATTTGGTTTTGTTTCACCTTTTGTTTGTTTTTGTTTTTCCCTTCCCTCTTGTAGCCTTTGTCACTAGAAGAATGTAAAAAACAGAGTTGGGTAGTTGATGGAAGTGGTATAGCTAAAACTATACCACTTTTAAGCTCATGCAAAGGTGGTTACATAAAGAGAATAGAGCACTAATTCAGTCTATTAACAAACGTGTATTACCAGAATTAATTCCTATTCTAGTATCAAACATAATAGTCCTTTAACATCTCCTTTGGAATGTTGAAAAGAGATCAAATGAAACCTTCAGAATGGTCATTTATAGGGGAAGAAGAAGCCTCCACTTTCATTCATCCATTGTAGCTCCACTTTCTCATTTTAATGCTCAGTCCACAGTGGCTATGGTAAAAGATGTCCTGCATCTACAGAGATGGCAGTGGAGAGGGGATATCACCTTTCTGTTTATTGCTTGTTGCAATTTGGCCTGTTTACAGACAGAATTGCTGTGCGGGTGCTTCTAGTGGAGAGCAAAGGAAATCAAGGTAGCAGCAAGAAATCAGCATTTACACGTGACCTGTGAATTGGCTAATTTTTAACATGCAGTTAAGAAATGATTACAGCCTGAGGAGTCATGACCTCAACTTTTCATCATCTCCATTGGATTGTGCCTCAGTTTGGAAATGAAGGAGGTATACGGGAAGTTTTAATTGTACCTGTGTGATTTATCCCTAGTCAGCTCTTTAATTTCTTCTGGCTGTCTGAGGTTTCCGACATGCTGTAAATTTCCCCAACTTTTTCATTATCTGCAATTTCTTTATGACTCGTGAATCAGAGTGGAGAGAGAGTGTGGATTTACAGCAGAGATAAACATGTCCATAAAGTCTGTATCTGTGTCAGTAATTGTACTGCTGTCAGTGACTGTCCTGTTTTACAGGCCTCTCTTGGGAAAGGAACCGGCTTCACTACCAGCAGCAGCAGTGAAGTGCTTGCTTTGATTTGCATTAACTTGCTGGTAGATTAGGTAGGAATGGTGGGTAGGAACTGATACTGGACCTTGGCCTCTCTTGTTTGTTTGCCTGTTTGTTTGTTTGTTTAAGGTCAGATGACTTCATGTTGGATAAGTGTTGAAAATAGAACATGTACAATGTTCATTTTCTAAGTGAAAATGCAGCTTATTTTTTGATATGGTAGATATGAAAAATCCTTTCTAACTTCATTTTACACAATGCATTTAAGATGATTTTCCTTTTCTATTGCTCTTGAGATAATTAAACTTGGGTCTTTTTTCCTCTTTCCATTTTCCTTTTCTTAGAGATAAAACATGGGATTTCTCTTTTAGAACATTCATTCCTCTTCAAGAGTGGAGCCAGCCAGAGTCTTGATGATGACTATGTCTGCCATGTCTTAATTCTCAACTGTTAATGGCTCTTTCCTGAGGGCTTGAGGTGGTGTGCCCTCAACCATTTGCCATGAGAAAGGAAGTCTTAAAATAGAGAGAAATTCTTCATATTGCTGTCTTTAAAGACCCTTCAGGAATTCTCTAGTGTTTGCTTTTTTTCTAGCAGTTGTGAAAAGAAACTGAAGTTACGAGAAGCCCTTTGAAAATAGATGGAGAAGCAAACATATACTTTTTTACATTTGATATTTGAGCAGATCCCTCAAGAATCAAAACTGTCCTTGCATATCCTAAACCTTCTGCGAGGTAGTTTAAAAGGGTAGGAGGTGGCAGTACAGTTTAACAAAGAGAGGATAAGATGCATGATAAATCTCAACCTTTAGTCAGCCCATGAGTCCAAATAATATGGAGAGTTATCTAGTTGATAACTTTTATCACCTTTTACTTCTTTTCCTTCTTCTGCTTACATTCTTTTTGCCATCTTTCTACCAGTAGATGGGAGAGGGAAGATTAAAGGAGATGATATAACATAATTGTTTGGCTTTTTTCCAGAGCTGTGGTGAAAAGTATGGTTAGAGAAAACTATGGCTAAAATGAAATTTGAAATTATCTTTGGTTTAATTCTTTTTCTCTCCTATTGCCATAATAGAGTTTCTTCTTACTCAACGAGGGATAAACTGCTTTCTTTGAGTGAGAGGAATAAGCTACTTAGACCCCTTTAGTTACTGTTAGTGAACTTGCCCTCTGTTAGAACAGGGACCCTTTTCCACTCATTTTCTTCTTTCCCATCATGCCAAGCAAGTGTTCTTCATGGAATCGGCTTGTGAAGTTACATTGTTACCTAATTCTAGTTTGAGAAACATCTAGTACTTGGTTTACTAGGTCCAATTTAACAAACATGCACAATAACCTAAACCAACCAACCAAACAAAACTTTGAGTTATCCTCTTAACTTGGTGCTGTAACATCCTATTTTGTTTTATGAACTTAAAAAATTGTTTTCTTTAGTGAATGCCATATTGGAAGTGCTTGACATCCATTTTGCTGTAGACCTTTATTTTTTCTTTTGTCTTTTATCCATTTTATACAACCCAACTATAAACACATTAAGTTTGGACTAAGATGAGTTTCATCTGTATGCCTGCCTGCCCAATTAGTCAAAAGAAGAATAAGATGTCCATCTAGGTCTGACTATAGAAATAAGCTTTCTGATTGCTCAGGTTGAAAGGCTTGTTATTACTAAGACTGTCTCCTCCCCCAAAATAATTTTATAGGTGGGGAAAGTGTAGTATCCTAGCTTTGCAGGGGAAGCATTTTTCTCCTGGTTGAAGAGAAAATAGTTTATGGTTATCTCCTTCTGTTTCTGCTGCCCTCAGCTGTCAAATTCAGTAAAAACAAGGGTTTAATTAGGGAGCAGTCTCACAGTGTTGGAGGATAATGACATTAACAAAGAAAAGAGCAACACAATAAAAGATTATTTGAATACTAAGTTGTATACCTGCTATTCTCTGAAATGGCTCCACAGCAGGGATTGGTAACATTGTATTAAAGGTTTAATAAACATAGGCACTGGAGAGTGATTCAGTAACATGTCTCACACTTGAAAAAGCTCAGGCAGTGTCTTCCTCCCTCTCCTTAATCAGTCTGAGAATGGAATCCAAGAGTAGCCAGGCTTGAAACTAAAGGCAGGGCTGGAGTATTGATCTGTTAATATTTGTAGAAAGGATAATTCTTGGGTGAAAATCCTCCTATGGTGGTTTACTTTTTTAAGACCCCAGACTTCCTTGGAGCTATAGGTTAAAAATAACTTGTTTCAAACTACCAAGTAAATGAGTATCAATGCCACGAGTACCTCAGAAAAGAAGCCCCTCTCCACTAGCTTAAGAAGAAATCCCCTTGTCTTCTTTTCCTCCACTAGTTCATTATGAAAAAATTTTAAACATCTAGTGAGTGCCCCATATTTATATATAATGGGAATATTTATTTATTTACTTATTTATTTATTTCCCCCCTCCTTGAACTATTTTGAAGTAAGTTTCTGACATCAGGCACTTTACCCCTGAATACTTCAGGATACATCTCCTAAGAATAAGGACAGTTTCCTAAATAATAATGCTATTATTACATCCAAGAAAAATTAACAGTCATTGCAAAATACCTAATATCCTTCCACATTGAAAATTTCTCAATTGTCCCTAAATTTTGTGTAGCTTTCTTTTTTTTTTAACCAAGATTCAGTCAAAGTTAAGGCATTGTAAATGCCAATACATTCTTTTTTTTTTTTTTTTTTTTTTTTTCTTTTTTCGGGGGCCT